>NC_136261.1:160994280-161051780 GCF_964187855.1 Myxine glutinosa | reverse complement strand
CACACATCTCCCATCCAAGCACAAACCGAGTTTCTTAGATGACAGGATTATGTGTGTTATACATGTACATGCATTTAAACACAACAATTGTTTGAGGTAGGGATTAATTGATTGAGCTTGATTGATAGCCTTTTTAAAAAGTATTATTTGGTTAGTCTGTAGCGTGGTGCTACGCACGCAATTTGTTTGCCAAAGAAGGTAAGCCACAACGCGTAGGATCAAAAGAGTCTTTATTGTAAAGCTCAAACTGTAGCACTGACTTGCTGGGGGCTGCGAGTCCCGTGTATATTCCGAGGCCACGCCTACCCCTCGGGCGTGGCCGATACCCCATTGGTGCGCGGAATGATGTCACCGCGCCAGCGAGCCATCATGTCCACCACACGCGCCCCCCCAGAATTCCCGCGCACCTGAAGGGTCAGTTTGCGGGGCAAACGGATGACCCGGCCGAAGCGCCCTCTGGTGGCTGGCAGCGTTTGGGATGCCGGGATGCCATCTGGGATGCCTCTGGCGGCATCTGGAATGGGTGCAGGACAGGGGGGTGGCGTGCCGGTGGGGCTGGGTGGTGCCGAAGGTCCGCCCGCCGGGGGGCGGCCCCGAAGCGGGGGCCGAACCGCTTGCGGGGGGTGGTCCACGTCGAGGTGGGCCGGCTTGAGGCAGTCCACGGAAACGCGGTCAGGAGTACCGCCGATGTCCAGGGTGAAATGCTTTGCCCCGGTCTCCAGCACGTGGAAGGGCCCGTCGTACGGGGGTCGCAGCGGTGTCCGGTGGGCGTCGTGGCGGACGAAAACGTACTCCGCCGTACGAAGCTCCGGGGCGACGTGTGTTGGCGGGCACCCGTGGTGCGCCGTCGGCACCGGGGCGAGCCTCCGGGCGGTCTCCTGCAGTGCGGAGCGCTGCTGCGCCGCGGCCCCATGGTGCCGTGGAGTCAGGGAGGAACTCGCCCGGCACCCGCAGCGGTTGTCCGAAGACCATCTCCGCCGCGGAAGCGTGCAGGTCGTCCTTGGGCGCCGTCCTGAGGCCCAGCAGGACCCAGGGGAGCCTGTCGACCCAGCCGCCGTCGCAGAGGGTGGCCCGGAGCGTGGCCTTCAAGGAGCGATGGAAGCGCTCGCACAGGCCATTGGCCTGGGGGTGGTAGGCCGTGGTGCGGTGCAGCTGGACGCCGAGCCCCCGCGCTACCGCCCCCAGAGCTCTGAGGTGAACTGGGGGCCGCGGTTGGATGAGATGTCCGAGGGGGCGCCGAACCGGGCAACCCAGGTGGCGATGAACGCCTGCGCGACGTCCGCCGCCGCCGTCGCCGCCAAAGGCATGGCCTCCGGCCACCGGGTGGTGCGGTCCACCATGGTGAGGACGTGGGTGAAACCCCACGAGGGGGGCAGAGGTCCCACCAACTCCACGTGAACGTGGTCGAACCTACGTTCGGGCACAGTAAACAGGGCCAACGGGGCCTGGGTGTGGCGGTGCACCTTCGCGCGCTGGCACGTGAGGCACGTCCTGGCCCATTCGCGGACGGCCTTCTGGAGGCCATGCCAGACGAACTTGTCGGCGACCAGCCTCTGGGAGGCCTTCGTGCCCGGGTGGGACAGGCCGTGGATGGCGTCAAAAACCCGGCGCTGCCAGCCCGCGGGCACGATGGGGCGAGGCCGGCCTAGGGAGACGTCGCACAAGAGGGCCATGCCCGCGCCGTCGAACGGCACCTCCGTGACGCGGAGGCCCGTGATGGCGGTCCGCAAGGCCTGGACGTCGGGGTCGGCGGTCTGGTCCGCCGCCATCCGGGCATAGTCGATCCCGAGGTGGACCGCATGGATGACGGACCGGGAAAGGCAATCCGCCACCGGGTCGTCCTTCCCCGCGACGTGCCGGATGTCCGTCGTGTACTCGGACACGGCCGAGAGGTGACGCTGCTGCCGGGCCGACCACGGCTCGGCGACCTTGGCCATCGCAAAAACCAGGGGCTTGTGGTCGACGAAGACCGTGAACGAATGGCCCTCGAGCAGATGGCGGAAATGCCGGACCGCCAGGTGAAGCCCGAGGAGCTCGCAGTCGAAGGTACTGTACCGCCGTTCGTGCGGGCGGAGCTGCCGGCTAAAAAACGCCAGCGGCTGCCAAGCCCCCTTCACCCATTGCTCGTGCACCGCGCCCACCGCGTAGTCCAACGCGTCGGTGGTGAGGGCGATTGGTGCATCGGGCGCCGGGTGCGCGAGCATGGTGGCGTTAGCCAAGGCGAGCTTCGCGCCCACGAACTCCGCGTCCATCGGCTCGGTCCAAGCAACGTCAACTTTGCCCGGCTTCCCCCGGAGGGCCTCGTGCAGGGGGCGCAGGAGCTGGGCGACGCGGGGCAGGAAACGGTGGTAAAAGTTCACCATGCCCAGGAACTCCTGGATCCCCTTGATCGTGCGGGGGCGTGGAAACCCCCTGAGCGCCTCCACCTTGGCCGGTAAGGGGATGGCCCCGTGCCTGGTGATGCGGTGCCCCAAAAGGTCGATTTCGGCGACGCCGAACCGGCACTTGGCGGGGTTGACGATCAGGCCATGCCGGCCCAGGCGTTCGAAGAGCATGCGGAGATGGCGGAGGTGCTCCTCACGGGACGCGCTTGCGACGAGGATGTCATCCAGGTAGACGTAAACGAAGTCCAAGTCACGCAAGATGCTGTCCCATCAGCCGTTGGAACGCCTGAGCCGCATTCTTCAACCCGAAGGGCATCCGCAGGAACTCGAAGAGGCCGAATGGTGTGATGACGGCCGTCTTCGGTATGTCCTCCGGCCTGACAGGGACCTGGTGGTATCCGTGGATGAGGTCCACCTTGGAGAAGAGGGACATTTTCGCCAACCGGGCGGAAAAGTCTTGGATGTGAGGGACCGGATAGCGGTCAGGGGTGGTAGCATCGTTGAGGCGGCGGTAGTCTCCGCACGGCCGCCATCCCCCGCCGGGCTTCGGCACGATGTGCAGCGGCGATGCCCATGCGCTGTTGGAGCGCCGTACGATGCCCAGCCGCTCCAGCATAGCGAACTCCGCTTTCGCCACTGCGAGCTTCGTCGGCTCGAGGCGGCGTGCCCGGGTGTAGACCGGTGGCCCGACGGTGGGGATGTGATGCTCCACCCTGTGCTTGACGGCCACCGCCATGAAGGTGGGCCGCGTGAGGGCCGGGAAACTGGCGAGGAGGCGTGTAAAGTCATCCGCTGCCGGAAGCGTACAACCCAAACTCGCCGGGACGGAACCGTTTAGCAAGCCGCTTGGTGAGCCACTCAGTGAGCCGCTCAACGAGCTGCTCAGCGAACAAGCGAGCGAGCTAAAGGTTTCGGCCTGGACGAGCCGTCTGTGCTTCACGTCCACCAACAACCCATTTGCACATAGGAAATCCGCACCGAGCAATGCCATGGGCACGCTGGCGGTTACGAACGACCATTGAAAGCGCTGCCTTCCGAACCGCAGGGAGAGGCAGCAATTCCCGAATGTGTGTATGGGTGTACCGTTGGCTGCAAGCAATGCGGGGCCCCGGCCCGCGGTTCGCTTGTCGGACGCGTGGGCTGGGATGACGCTTACCTGCGCTCCTGTGTCGCAGAGGAAGCGGCGCCCGGACAAGGTGTCCGTGATGAATAAGAGGCTGCCGGAATTGCCGACGCTCAAGGCCGCTACCGAGCGTCGGCTCGGTCGTTTCCCGACTTGCCAAACGAGCACGGCGGGCAACACTTCTTAGCCTTGTGGCCGAACCTGGCGTGGAAACGGCACCAGGCTTGCGGCGGGAGCGGTGGAGGCCGCGGCTTTCGCCGCTGCAGTGATGGTGGGCGGGGCATGGCAGCGGCCACGAGGTGTGCATGCGCATCAGCCTCGGGATCCACGAGGTGTGCAACCGCATCAGCCTCAGGATCCACATCGGCCGCACCGAAGCTCGCCCGCGTGTCACAAGCCGCGAAAAACTTGTCGGCCTCGACGGCCAGAGCGCGGGGTTCCCCTATTTTGGAACCGGCCAACGCGAGGCGTACCTGTGCCAGTAGCTGGCGTAGAAAAAGCGCCCGGAATAAAAAATCCGGGGCTTTGTCACCCAGCAATGACAGCATGTAGTCCATCCGTACCGATGGTCGTGTGTCGCCGAGTTTGGGAAGGTCCAGGAGGCGGTCCGCCCGTTCGAACTCCGTGAGGTGATGGAGAGACGTGAACGTGGCGTGACGTGAACGTGGCGATGAGGAGACGTTTGAGCGCCCTGTACTTGTGCTCTGCTGGTGGGTGCCGCAGGATGCACACGACTCGGGCGGCCGTGCCGGGCCCGAGGGCGGCGATCACGTGATAGTAACGCATCTCGTCCGCCGTTATTCCTCGAAGCTGGAACTGTGCTTCGGCCTGCACGAACCATACCTCGGCCTGTGCTTCCCAAAACTCAGGGAGCTTTACCGCGACCGCGTTGCTGGCCATGGCGCGTTCTGTGGTCAGCGATGGCTGAACCAAAAGGGGTCATCAGTGTAGCGTGGTGCTACGCATGCAACTTGTTTGCCAAAGAAGGTAAGCCACAACGCGTAGGATCAAAAGAGTCTTTATTGTAAAGCTCAAACTGTAGCACTGACTTGCTTGGGGCTGCGAGTCCCGTGTATATCCCGAAGCCACGCCTACCCCTCGGGCGTGGCCGACACCCCATTGGTGCGCGGAATGATGTCACCATGCCAGCGAGCCATCGTGTCCGCCACAAGTCCATATTTAACATCATGTTATATGTACATCTAATCTTAATTAATTTCCTGTGAGTCACAGAGAATGTTTATTCAGTGTCTGGTCTGCTCCTGCTGTGAGGGTGGTCTGCGATTCTGGATGGTCGCTTATTCTGGCCGGTCTGATTTTTACAGTACCCCCAACTTTCCTCCTCTGAAAAACATTGCTCTTATTAAATAGAAATTTTCCTCAGCATTAAAATGAGGTATTAATTGTACAGATCCGTTCATTATTAACCGAGCTATGGTCTAGGAGTCAATTTTTTAGCCTTGGATCCAATGATCACACATGCTGGTTGTACCACCGCAAGATGGCGGCGCTTCCAACGTATCGCGACCACGGAGGTATATAATATGGAGAGCCAATTGGCCACCTCGCAGCATTAGCCGCCGTGAAGCCACCGGAAATAGTCTGGCGGCCATATTGGGAAGCCGATTGTTTTGTAAACAAAGCCTGTCAAAGCAAAGGCGTGGCGCACTGATGATGCAGCTGGAGCGAATTTTAGGACCGCCGACTATTTAATTAATATAGAATACTAATATTTGAACTGATATTCGGGCTCAGAATCCCGTTCTTTAAGGAAATGGTGTTCATTAAGTTTGAAGTTGATTCCAGACGCATTTTTCCTGGGGAATCCAATGGTTTAGAGCTTGTTTGAAAAAAAAGTGCCCAAAATTACCGCTCGGTGTTCTTTATCGTCCTTCTCATGACCCAATCACCCACTAGTAGGAATAAGAATCCTGACATGTTACACCCCTGTTTAACTCCTGTCTTCACCTTGAACCATTCTGTTGTTTCACCTTGGTCGACGACCGCACATTGAAAGTCTTGGTAAAGGGCTTTTACAAGGTTCACTAATTTTCCAGGTATGCTGTATTTCTTCATTATGACCCAGACTTTCTCTCGGCAAGGAGTCGAAAGCTTTCTAGAAATCTATAAAATTGAGGTACATCGTCGTTTGCCATTCTTTGGCTTGTTCAATAATATTCCTCAATATAAAGATCTGATTTGTTGTCATGTTATATTAGTGGGGCGGCTTAGCCCAAATATTCAAAAGAATTGTGCATTTTGTGATACAAGCACCAAATTTGGCACAAATGTACATTAATATGTTGCGAACATTTTCGGATATTGGGCCACTTGAAATTCCGTAATTTTATTTTTCAAATTTTTTCAAATTTCGTAATTTCAAATTTTTCGGGTGACACCGTCACAATTTCGGTCTTCGAGGCCGGCCGATAGGCAAAGTGTGACCGGAAGGGACGAGGTTCTCCTGACCACGTGGCCCTCGATCTGGGAAGCGAGAGGCGTTCCATTAGTGGACGCGCCCCTCACGCCGACTTTTGGGCGGCCCCGGCAGGCCGTTTGTTTTGACGTTCCGTGACAGGCCCCGCACCCCCACCTCCGGGCCGACCGGAAGCTTGTGCTGAGTACATCATACCTGAACAACTCAGTGAGGCAGAACACAGCAGTGCACACCAGGGTGACCCCTTCAGTGCATAAACCAATTAACCTGTCCACTGCAGGGCATATAGAAATGAAGTTATTTTCTGCATATAATAATAATATAAGTTCAGTTCTATATAACAATTTCTGTTATCACCACTACCACTACAACTACCACTACTACAAGCTTTGTCTGGAATTTTGTGGACTAACAGACAAACAGACATACAGACAAGCTGGGATCAAAACATTACCTCCTTCCACCATTGAGTGTAGAGGTAAACATCATGGAAATTATATCATGCCCTAGATTTAATTCATGCTTACCCGTGTATTTGCTTCACTGGTTCACAAGGTCTTTTGCATACATGTAATTCAGACTCTCGTCTTCATTGCTGACCACACAATGTTCGCAACATATTAATGTACATTTGTGCCAAATTTGGTGCTTGTATCACAAAATGCACAATTCTTTTGAATATTTGGGCTAAGCCGCCCCACTATATCGGCCGGCCTCGAAGACCGAAATTGTGACGGTGTCACCCGAAAAATTTGAAATTACGAAATTTGAAAAAATTTGAAAAAAAAAATTACGGAATTTCAAGTGGCCCAATATCTGAAAATGTTCGCAACATATTAATGTACATTTGTGCCAAATTTGGTGCTTGTATCACAAAATGCACAACAGGTTTGCTATGCTGCTACACTATATGATGTTACTTAATTCAGTCATTATATTGTAACTAAGATGTGTATGTTTCTATTACCGAGATGTTAGAAACCAGTCACATAAATGACATGAAACGCTGTCATGTAGTTAACCCACACAATTCTTGGGTTTCGGAAGTTTTTGCTATTCATAACATACAAGACTTACATGTTGCAATGGAACGTTCAGCAGGACATGGTAATTGTTACATGAATAATGGAGCTGAGATATAGACATCTCATGCAACACATCTTTTACAGTTTAAATATTTACATGAAGTGTTGGTGAACTCGCCATATCAGACAAAGGGCAACCCACTTGCAGACTTGATGTCATGTCGCATCAAGAGGCGCTTATATGCGGCAACAAACTGCCGGGCCGTTGGGTTATTCCCACTTCCACATGCAATGCGGACCGCTCCAAAGAAAAGTTCAATGTGGTCTTGGCTCATTTTGTACGTGAGCAGGTATCGCAGGGGAGATGAGGCAGGTTTGACATATGTGAAATACAAAATTTTGACACTCTCTATGCAGATCATGAAACCAATGAAGGGGGTTTTCAAACGCGTATTGGTCATAACTTGACCATTCATGTTTTTGATGTTGGACAAGTAACTGTAGGCAGTATCCAGGAATGGCAGGAAAAGTCCTTCTCGTGATGTCATGAGTGGTGCCTTGTAGTTTCGTGCCAATGGATTGCGAGAATTTAGAATGTCAAACAGTTTGTCCAATGTTTCAATGTATTGGCAGGTAGCCTCACTGCCCTGAAATTCTGATAGTTGCAAAGTGTCCCTGCAAAACCGAATTGCATCTGCCACACTAGTGCTCAATGTCTGAGCGCTGTGTCCATCTTCATGACATTGCTCTTCCACTCGATGTGTTTCCGGGAGAGCTTATTCCCCAGACGCAAGCCTTCCCTCTTCTGCAGATCAAAGAGTGCCTGGATGTATTTCCACGCGATGACTTTTTTGTTGCCATCCTCCATCATTTTCATGGATCCAAGACAGTTTCTTGCAAGTTTAAGCATGTGACATGCATCGAGTACTTCGAGTACTTCGGCTTCAGTCGGACGGTTTGACCAGTCCTGTCGAAGTCACTCTCATTGAAGTGATCACTGCACAGAACTGTGGTGCCTGGGGTGGGGTAGAAGGACTCCCTTCTCAGGGCAGATGTCCATCGAGAGCACAAGTCCTTATCCTTTGGAAACCTTGAAACAAAATACATTGTGGTCACAAAATGTGGTTGCGGGTCAAAACCTCAGAGGGCAGTCACAACATCCGAGTCAAAACGACTCCATATCAAAATAATATTTTGAGTTTCATATGTATAGTTAAATACAACTTCATCTGCTAATGTTTGCCATGTGTCGGACTTTCGTACCTTCCACAAGTAACCCCCATTTGCTCTTTCTGCTCACGAGTGACACAGGAGGGCATGGAAACCCTGACAGTAGTAGACTGGACAATTAAGTTAAGCTCATCACAAATTAAATCACTTGACAATGATCACGAGCTGACGAGTCAATCTCGATACTTCAATCTGAATCAATGAATGAGTCAATCAGACATCAGTCTGACATACTCACATAGCCCTAGTGAATACACAATACAGTTATATTTGAGATCTGTGTCGTATTGCACACCCTGCGCATGGTCTAACATCATCAAATTCAAACACAGTGTTCAAACTTCATTGAAACTTAATTACCTAGCCCCACCACCGTGACCACGCCAAAAACTGAAAAAGCAGAACACCCGCGATCGCGGTTTGTCACTTACTTGTGAAATGTGCATGTGGAGGCCTTCCCTGAGGTATTTGTGCAGTCAAATGCAACACACTGTGGCATTTTGAAACAGCGCGTTCACAAATAAGACTCCTTACAGTCGGTAAGCATCCAAAATGAATCAGAAATTGTGAGATCAGCTGATTGTGAGATCAAACACGGACGCAGACACAATCGGCTTCCCAATATGGCCGCCAAGCAACTTCCGCTAGCTTCAGCCGACAGCCATCATTGGCTCTCCAGGTTTATTATATACCTCCGTGCATATAATACAAAACATCTCCACTGCACTGAAAAACGTGGGGACAGGAACACAATACTGTCGTGTGGACACTTGTAATACCCTTTCCCACCAAGAGGCGGCACTACACGAAACACATTTAAATGGAGAATTGGCGCTCCTCCCTCCTCTCTCTGCCCCCACTCCCACCCCTCCGAGACCACTGGTAAAGATAAAATACCCCTTTGATCTTCTTATTTCCAAATGTGGGTGCACATTTGACGTGTGAAATTTCCCACACGGATTTCTCTCAATGGCAAATCTTCCATTCTGGATTTGGTGATGACCAACTTCTCCGCCAATTTCTCTTGCTCTTCCTCTGCCCCAATTTGCTCATCTGATCATGTGCTTGTTGAAGGTCAACATCTCTCTGGCTATTCTCAGAGAACAGCTTCAGTGCCGGCGAGTCTGTCAATTCACTCAGGAAAACTAGGAGGGACTACAAGCAGTCATCTCACTTCATGACTGGTCTCCAATATCTATAGCCCCTGATATTAATTCAGCCTGGGAAGTCTTCCACAGAAACTTGCTCTCCCTTGCACACAGATTAATCCCATCTCATCTTCAGTTATCTTACCCATCCTCCTGCTCTTGGTACACTGAATCCTGTGGGGAGGCAGTTACTTTAAATTTTAAACAAACGACAGAAGAAGGAACAGAAAAGCACAACCAGAGGTTCGATGTGGGGGATGGAACAACAGGAGGGTGTTACGGGGTCCCCCCCTTACCTCTGGTCTCGGTAGACCTCCAAACCCCGAGAGGGTCCCCGGCAGAAAGATGTGTTATCCTTGGTTGAAATCCAGCAAATAATGAAACCCTCAATGGAACCAGCAAATGAAACAGTCAAATCAAGAATGCAACCCCACCAGGTTATGAACAAACAATAATATATTATAAATCACACACAAAGAGCCATACAACAATGGGGGCAATCACCCCTACTTTCAAATCTTACGATGATAACCTTATCAAGCCCCTTAACCCCAAACTCACGGCACCTCCCCATTCTCTCTGCCCCCCCTCCAAGGCGAAGTCCCAATGTCTCTGTGCGCTCCCGTGATCGGGGAGTCAAGGCCCAATCAAAGTCAATTGAGGCGTAGTCGATCGAGGCGACCCCGAGGTCACGTTGTTCAGCACCCAGCAATACAGCGGTGGAAAGGAACCTCACAAAGACGCGCTCCGACATACACGTTGCGGTTCAATCCGCGAGCCTCCGTATAATTCTCAAGTGCCCTTTCTGGCACAGCCGTCCCCGGCAAACCACCGGGGAATAATGCCCAGCCGACACGACCAAACCCGGTTCACTGCAGGTTGCTCGCGTGGCGAAGATGGCGGACGGCTTTCACTCCAACCTGGGCTTTGAGGCCAGGATCCTCCGGAACCTCAATGAGGATACCCGACGACACAGGCTCCAAGCACTCCGGCGATATCTCTTATCGCCCGAACTTCACTTCAAGGACGCAAAGTTCACTCGCACTGTACGTCGACCGCTCGGTCCGGAGCTAAAACAACCACGTCTCTTCACGATCTCCTACCGCCTCTTCTTCCTCGCTCCACCTCTTCCGGTCACAATATGGATTTCCAGCCACATTTTACCAGGAGCGCTTTTAAATCTTTTAACTATAATAACCCTTTCCCTTCAAGGACACAATCACCAGAATACTTCGAACCAACAACAATAATCATAACAACAATCATTAGGGCCGAATCCGTAACACTTCCCCCCCTCAAGAAAGAAAGTTTGAACACAGCGAAAACTTTGTTTGCATGCCCTCTCTAAACAAGCAAAAGTAAATTCACAACCCAAATCAGCAATCCCCGTGGGCAACAATATTAAACCTTCCCCAAAAATAAAGCAACAAAATTTTATACAACCCCCAGAGCTTTCCAAAGTTAATTCCCTCTGGACCAAGCGTCAACAACGACATTGTCCCTGCCCCTCTGATTTTTACTTCTAGTTTCTCTTGAATTAAGGTTAAGGGGTTGTGATCAAAAACCCAAAGGCCAGCAAATCTATAGCACTTTCCCCGGGAGGCCGAGCTGAAAGCCAGGTTCCATGGTGGTTGGGTGGTGAGGCCTGGAAGTATTCACTACATGGACGCCTTTAGGAACGTGGAGTTCACGGTTAGTCCGGGGAGGAAAATTCACTACATGGATGCCTTTAGGAACGTGGAGTTCACGGTTAGTCCGTGCAGGGAAGTTCACTACCTGGACGCCTTTAGGAACGTGGCATTCACGGTTAGTCCGTGTAGGAATCTTGGCTCGGCGGCTCCACAGCATTCAGTGCTTCAACTTTTCCAGACTCCTAATAATTACGGTGGGACCACTTGTCACAGTAGTCACCTGACTGGTGGTCTCCTTCTCGGCCCCTGCTCTGATAATCCTTCCTTCGGGAGCGGTCATAACTCTGGAAGCCTCCATAATAATATCGCTTGCGGCCACCACCACTACTACTCCGTGGTCCTCCTCTGTAGCCCTCTCGACCCCTCGGAAATGCCTTCCTGACTGTGATGGTCCGACCCTCCAACTCCTTGTTATTCAGATCCTTTTCTGCCTCTCTGGCGTCCTTTGAGTATTCAAACGTGACAAAGCCAAACCCTCTTGACTTTCGTGTCTCCCTGTCTTTATCAGCAGAACTTCCAAAAGCGGTCCATAGTTGCTGAAGGCAGACTCCAAAACATCTTCCTTTGTTTTGAAGTTCAGTCCACCTACAAATAACTTGCTAAACTTGTCGCCATCCCTAACTGGTGTGGTGTTATTTTCCCTACTGGGCTTTTTAACAACCATCGGGTTACCATAAACTTGACCACCGGCCAAATCATTCCCGATAACAAAAGATGCTCCCTCTACAGGAAGCGTGGCTTGTAAACTGACGGTGACCGGTCCTGACACCAAATCGGACTCCAAATGGATGACATGAAGTGGAGCACTAACACAGCCACCAATCCCCTGTAAACGAACACTATCCCCAGTTGCGGTCTCCTCGGACCATGGCAAGATGCCTTCAAGCATTAAAGATTGATGTGCTCCTGTGTCCCTCAATATCCTAACCAGTCTCCGGTTAGTCGAGGCTCCATCCAGTGACACAAACCCCTCGGAAATAAATGGTTGGTAACCCTTTTGAGGGCGATTTCTCACAATGGCCATCGCATTTGGAGTCGTGCTAGTCGAACTCCGCTCCTGATTTTCCTTTCCCAGAGCATAACAGTTGGACATCCAGTGTCCAGGTTTATGGCAAAAAGTGCAAGTAGGCCCGGAGGAGAACCTCGTGGTCTGCCAAGGCATGGGGGCGGCGGTCTGCCTCGAGTCCCCCGGACGATAGGTCTGTCTTGGAACCGCAGTCTTCTGATTTCTAGAAGTCGTCGTGTCAAAGTGGACCTCATTTTCATCCTGAGGCCGCCCCCATGGATTTACATTCTCCGCCCCTGATGTACCATAGCTCCCCTGGCTAGGTCTGGGCGAGAAGTTCGGTTTGTGGAACCCCAGCCTGTGTGTTAAGGCATAGTCATCTGCCATGGTGGCTGCCTCATACAGCTTTGGTACTTTCCTTTCCTCAAGATGAACTTTAATGTCCTCATGGACACACTGTTGGAATTCCTCCACCAGGATCAATTGTCGAAATAGTTCAAAGTCTTTCCCAACTCCTTTTGAATCACACCACCTATCAAACATGGTTTCCTTCACTCTGGCAAATTCCACATGGGTCTCACTCTCCCTCCTCCTGGCATTCCGGAATTTTTGCCGGTAAGCTTCCGGGACCAATTCATAGGCTTTGAGAATGTGTTTCTTCAATACCTCATAATCTGCACATTGGTCAATCGGTAAAGCCGAATAAATCTCTTGAGCTTTACCCACCAGAACACTTTGCACTAGTATGGACCAGTACTCAGGCCAGTTTAACTGTCGAGCCACTTTCTCAAAGTGTGGAAAAAACTTGGTTACCTCCTTTTCATTGAAGGGTGGGACCAGCCTCACATGTCTGCCAACATCCCAGGTGTTTTGACTAGGTGTGGAACCAGTCAGCAGGGATGTTACATCTCCCCGTTCTCTCATTAACTCCAGCTCCTTGACTTTAATTTCCTGCTGACGTGCCAATTCACGGTCCTTTAACTCCCTTTCGGCTCTTCTCTCCTCTGCTTCGAGTTCTCTTGCAGCTCTCCTTTCCTCTGCTTTTTTGTCTTCTAACCTTTCCTGGAGTTCTCTTTCCACTCTCCTTTCCTCTGTTCTTTTTTCTTCTAACCTTTCCTGGAGTTCTCTTTCCTGTACTTTTAACCTTTCCTGGAGTTCTCTTTCCACTCTCCTTTCCTCTGTTTTTTTCTCTTCGAACCTTTCCTGGAGTTCTCTTTCCTGTACTTTTAACCTTTCGTGGAGTTCTCTTTACACTCTCCTTTCCTCTGTTTTTTTCTCTTCTAACCTTTCCTGGAGTTCTCTTTCCTGTACTTTTAACCTTTCCTGGAGTTCTCGTTCCTGTGCTTTTTCCCTTTCCTGGCTCTGTAATTGCATCTCCAGTTTCTGGAGCTCCACATTTTCTTGCTCTTCTGGTAACCAATCCCAGGCTACCTCTTTCCATGCTTCTAATCCCACCATAGATTGTATCACCACTGTCTGAAACTCTGCCTTCTTCATATTAGTTCGGACCTCCAAGCTAAAATGTTTGGCCAATTTCCAGAGGTCCGATTTTACTAACGCTCTGAACTGTGCTTCACTAGGGGTCACTGTAAACTTCTCTGCGTCAAACTCCATAGTGACTACTGGTAACACCTGTTAACCTTCACACAAGAAATTTTTAACAAACAAAACAAAATCTTTTTTTTTTGTTTTGTTTGTTTTTGGAAAAAAATTGGGAATGTTGGAAAAAGTTCCAAATTTGGGAATTCTGGGAATGTTAGGGAATTCTTTCCCACACTAAATTTAGGAATTTTTATATCCAGGACAAGCCCCCAATTTCTGTTACGGGGTCGCCCCCTTATCTCTGGTCTCGATAGACCTCCGAACCCCGAGAGGGACCCCGGCAGAAAGATGTGTTATCCTTGGTTGAAATCCAGCAAATAATGAAACCCTCAATGGAACCAGCAAATGAAACAGTCAAATCAATAATGCAACCCCACCAGGTTATGAACAAACAATAATCTATCTATAATTCCAGTAATCTCTGTACGTTTGTACGTTTGTACGTCTGTACGTCTGTACGTCTGTACGTTTGTCTGTGACCGCTGTTTCTCGACAACTACCGGTCCGATATACTTGAAACTTGCCAGGTATATTGCTGGGGACCCGAGGATGTGCCTTTTCAAGGTTTGAAATTAATCGGACAAGTACTTACCGAGCTATGGCGATTTAGCCGTTCGCCGTTCGCTTTGCCGTTGCGAATGGACCAAACCATTCATGTAAATAGAGGGGGGGGGGGGTTCTGTGGTCGTTCGCTTTGGCTTTGCGAATGGACCAAACCATTCATGTAAATAGAGGGGGGGGTTCTGTGGTCGTTCGCTTTGGCTTTGCGAATGGACCAAACCATTCATGTAAATAGAGGGGGGGGGTTCTGTGGTCGTTGCGAATGGACCAAACCATTCACATCGAATCATCGAATCACATCGAATGGACCAAACCGTTCGCTTTGGACCAAACCATTGCATGTAAATAGAGGGGGGGGGGTTCTGTGGTCGTTGCGAATGGACCAAACCATTTCATGTAAATAGAGGGGGGGGGGATATAATTTTAGATATATATATAGTACGGGCATTGGCAAGGAACGGGCACCCACGTACGGGCAATGCCCTAGTATATTATAAATCACACACAAAGAGCCATACAACAATGCGGACAATCACCCCTACTTTCAAATCTTACGATGATAACCTTATCAAGCCCCTTAACCCCAAACTCACGGCACCTCCCCAATGTCTCTGCCCCCCCCCTCCAAGGCGAAGTCCCAATGTCTCTGTGCGCTCCCGCGATCGGGGAGTCAAGGCCCGATCAAAGTTAATTGAGGCGTAGTCGATCGAGGCGACCCCGAGGTCATGTTGTTCAGCGCCCAGCAATACAGCGGTGGAAAGGAACCTCACAAAGACGCGCTCTGACGTACACGTTGCGGTTCAATCCGCGAGCCTCCGTATAATTCTCAAGTGCCCTTTCTGGCACAGCCGTCCCTGGCAAACCACCGGGGAATAATGCCCAGCCGACACGACCAAACCCGGTTCACTGCAGGTTGCTCGTGTGGCGAAGATGGCGGACGGCTTGCACTCGAACCCTGGCTTTGAGGCCAGGATCCTCCGGAACCTCAATGAGGATACCCGATGACACAGGCTCCACGCACTCCGGCGATATCTCTTATCGCCCGAACTTCCCTTCAAGGACGCAAAGTTCACTCGCACTGTACGTCGACCGCTCGGTCCGGAGCTAAAACAACCACGTCTCTTCACGATCTCCTACCGCCTCTTCTGCCTCGCTCCACCTCTTCCGGTCACGATCCGGATTTCCGGCCACATTTTACCAGGAGCGCTTTTAAATCTTTTAACTATAATAACCCTTTCCCTTCAAGGACGCAATCACCAGAATACTTCGAACCAACAACAATAATCATAACAACAATCATTAGGGCCGAATCCGTAACAAGGGCCACACAAAACCAAACATCTCACTCACTGCACATTATAGTGATGCATATCTAACCTCACAATTCATTATGTTATGCTTATTCTAAACAAATATTAAGGAGATAACTGAACTATACTGAGCAGTTTTATATTGACCCAGAAGGATCATTTCCACAACAATTTATACATTACAATAAGAGAGATCTTTATGTGTGTGTGTGTGTGTGTGTGTGTGTGGCAGTGTATGTGTGTGTGTGTGTGTGTGTGTGTGTGTGTGTGTGTGTGTGTGTGTGTGTGTGTGTGGCAGTGTGTGTGTGTGTCTGTGTGAGTGTGTTTGTGGGTGTCCGTGGGTGTCCCTGTGTGCATGTGGGTGTGTGTGTATGTATATATGTGTGTGTAAATGTGTATGCGTATGTATAGATTTGTGTGTATATGTGTTTGTATATATATATATATGTGTGTGTGTATATGTGTATCTATATATGTATGTGTATGTGTGTATGTATATATGTGAGTGTATGTGTATATGTATATATGCATGTATGTATGTGTACATATGTGTATGTGTATGTATATATGTATGTGTATATATGTGTATGTTTGTATGTATATATGTGTATGTGTATACGCGCTCTTTATTGTGAGGCAGTTGCAGGAGAAGTACATGGAGAAGAGGAAGAAGTTGTTTCTTGGGTTTGTTGATCTGGAGAAAGCATTCGATAGGGTTCCACGCGAAGTATTGACTTGGGCATTGAGGAAGTTAGAAGTGGAGGAATGGTTGATCAGAGTAGTGATGGCAATGTACAAAAGAGCGTGCACAGCTGTAAGGACGAAGGACGGGAACAGTGGCGAGTTTGAGGTGAAGGTGGGAGTGCATCAGGGGTCGGTACTAAGTCCACTACTATTTGTAGCTGTGATGGAGGTGCTGGCTCAGAACGTAAAGGAGGGTTTACCGTGGGAGTTGTTGTATGCAGATGATCTGGTGTTGATTGAGGAAAGTATGGATGGACTGAAGGAAAAGATGAACAAGTGGAAGGAATGTATGGAGACAAAAGGTCTGAAGGTGAATATAGGAAAGACGAAGGTGATGGCAAGTGGTAAAGCATGTGGTGAAGTGGAAAGAACTGGGAAGCGGCCATGTGCTGTGTGCCGGAAGGGTGTCGGAGTGAACTCCATTCAATGTACAATGTGCGCTGAGTGGGTTCATCAAAAATGTAGCAGTCTGAGAGGGTCATTAACCAGTGTGGCAGCTACATTCAAATGTAAGGTGTGCACAGAGGGAGCTGCAGATGGAGGAAATGTTGAGTTGGATCTTGGAGACGGCGTGAAGCTGGGAGGTGTGAAAACATTTTGCTATCTCGGAGACATGCTGAATGGAGAAGGTGGATGAGACTCGCCAAAGGTTGCTCGAGTGAGATGTGCATGGAAGAAGTTTCGGGAACTGAGTGGCGTGCTGATGAGGAGGGGAGTGTCGTTGAAGCTGAAGGGAAAGGTGTATGCTGCATGTGTGAAAAGTGTTATGATTTATGGGAGCGAGACATGGGTCATGAATGTAGAGCAGCAACGAAGGCTGGAAAGGGTGGAAATGCGAATGGTTTGGTGGATGTGCGGAGTATCGTTGAGAGAGAGGAAGACAAATGATGAATTGCGAAAGATGATGGGAATAGAGCCTGTGATTGATACTGTGAAGAGGAACAGGTTGAGATGGTTTGGTGATGTGTTGAGGAAGGATGAAAGTGACTGGTTGAGAAGAGTGATGGAAATGAATGTAGAAGGAAGTAGAGGATGGGGAAGACCGAGAAAGACTTGGCGAAAGACGGTGGAAGAAGAAATGCGGGCAAGGGGGTTAACAAGGAGAGATGCAGAAAATAGGGCAAAATGGAGAAGATTGTCATGGGGACCGCAAGGCCAACCCCCGCTCTCGCAGGGAAAATGGCCTTAAAATGCATGTTGTTGTGTATATATAAATGTGAGTGTATGTATATGTGTATGTATGTGTGTGTATTTATATATGTATGTGTATATATGTGTATGTGTGTATGTATATATGTATGTGTATATATGTGTGTGTGTGTATGTATATATGTGAGTGTACTAGTATGTATATGTGTATGTATGTGTGTGTATGTATGTATTTAAGTGTGTGTGTGTGTGTGTGTGTGTGTGTGTGTGTGTGTGTGTGTGTGTGTGTGTGTATGTATATATGTGAGTGTATGTATATGTGTATGTATGTGTGTGTATGTATGTATAAGTGTATGTGTATGTATAGTGTGTGTGTGTGTGTGTGTGTGTGTGTGTATATGTGTGTATGTGTGTGTGTATGCGCATGTATATGTGTATGTGTGTATGTGTGTGTGTGTCACCGCTGATTTTGTCCGTCCAGAATGCAGTTGGTATTACCACCCAATGTCGGTAAAAAAAGAATTTTGAAAGAAAAGTTTGATTTTCTTTTTGATTGCTCCCTTGTGCCTTAAGCCTGCAAAGGTGAATCTGTTTAGACTTTAAGAACTGCTGAACCAATTTATCCGCCCCCCTCAATATTCCTCCTTTACCTACCCTCCACTCCTTTCATCTCATCCTGCCTCATCTTCTTCCGCCTCCGACAACCTTCTCTCATCGCTCCTCCAAAAACAGCCGTGAGTCACGTGACCTGTTTGCGGATTCTTCCTCTTTTCTGTAATAGTTATTTATTACCAGAACCGGATTCACAAGACGATGTCTCATTATTGAAACGTATTTTACCTCCACCACCAAAGGTGGATGGAGGTTGTATTAAAATGTTATTTTGTTAAAATGAACGAATAACAGTAAAAAAAAAAATTGTATGGAAGTGGTCCACAAATAACAACACCAACAACAGCAACAACGACGCCAGGTCGCCACGTGGTTTGTTTCCGTTAACGTTCACGATCTCGTCCTCTCTCTCAGCCGATTTGGGAAAAAAGTAAGAAGGAAAGAAAGAACGTGGTTTGTTTGTACATCTGTCCTGGATACGTTGGTGGTTGTCCACAGGGTGCAGGCTGCGTCCGCCATGATGTCCGAAGATGGAGGCAGGTACCTCCCTGAGCTGATGGCTGAGAAAGAAGGACTCGCGGCATTGGACAAGCACAAGACAAGTACATGCTTCCCGCCTGCTGCACGGAGAGATTGAACGGGCGCAGAAAGGTGGTGACGCCACCAAGGAACTGGAGAAGCGGTATCGATATGTTATGGGACAACATAATGTGAGGTTCACATAAAGAGTTTTAATTTCAGCGAAGCAGCACTCACAGGTCAATTTTATTAGAAAACTTCTCTGTTGGAAGGGCAGGACCTTGAACCGGCTGCAGACGGTAACTGGAACCAGGATGGTCCTACTTGGGAGGGGTTCCATGAAAGATAAAGCCGAGATGAGGAATAGTGCTGAGGCTAAGTATTACCACCTCAATGATGAGTTCCACATCTACATTGAGGTTTTTGCACCACTAGAAGAGGCTTATTTCAGAATGGGTCAGGCAGTGGAGGAGGTCAAGAAGTATTTGCTTCCGGACAACAATGACATTTGCCAACGTCAGCAGATGGAGATGGATTTGAATGGAGGCAGTGATCCACGTGGATGGGATAGACACAGCGTCTCTCCCTCTACTCAGCCCATGCATCTTGGCAGAGGATGTGATGTCCCAGATCATCTTCTGAAGAACCCTTCAGTAGCACGCCCCTCTCCTAGCGGTGTTCATGTACCCCACAGGCCTGGAGCCTTGCATGCCCGTGGTGGATTCCAACAACCTTCTGCTGGAAGGGATACAGCACATGGATGGGGAATGAGAGGTGGAAGCATTGCACCTCCCCATGTTGCTCCCCTACTTGCACATCCTCCACCACTCGCAGTTCCAACCTTTGGCAAAGCGGAACCTGGTGCGTCGTCCGCAGGTGGTAGCTTTGCTGGACGCGACACACAGTTGACAAACACTTTTCCTGGCTTTGGGGTTTCAGCTGCCATGCCTACCAAGGCTCCGGTTGAATATCGTGATTTCAGCTGTGGAAACTCTTATGGTTCTTACACCTACGAGCATGATCCGCAAGATGCTTACACCCACCCGGACTGTTCGTATGAAGGATATGAGCAAGAGGCTTCAGCACCGCAAAACCGGGCAATTGAGAGGTACGAGTACGACCATCGAAGTACGGTGGTCTTTTGGAACGTATGGCGACCAAAGACACTGGGTGGGCGCAAGTCGGCTGGAAGCCGCTCCTTTCCAAACCTGCTGTGCTGGTGATCCCAGTCACCTTTATCCAGGGTACTGAACTGCCCTGATGCCCTCATGGCTGCACACCTGACCCTGGCCCTTTACAGAGTGAACATGTCTCTTGGTGGAATACCAACATCACTTGATCATTCTTTTCCATGAGCTCAATTGTGCTTGTTTGGTGGGAAAAAAAAAATTGGAAAAATAAATGTCACAATTTAGTGTTTTGGTTTTAGGATGCATATGTCTATAAATCATCATTTTTAATTGATTGACATTTTAAGCTTAATTTGAATTGATTGAATTGACATCACCTGGTGGTGACTTAAGGGTGTCTGTTTTTCATTGGGAAATCATTAATTTGTTTAGGAAAGGTTGAACTCCAGTGCTTATCCGATGTCGGGGGCCTTGTTCAATCTACACGATTGTATTCTTTGACGATATTGTCTTCTTTTGTAGTTACTATTCGGGATATGCTAATGTGATTGTGCTTATTAACTGAAACTGAAAAACATTGTTATGGCCTGTAGTTAAAATGTGAAACTTTCTTCTCCAGCATTCTCAATGTAGAAAAAAAATGGGTTTTATTGGAAATAAAGTAAGATGCTTCCTTCCTTCTCTCTCTCCCAGATGAGATGCGTCTCAAGTAGCCTAGAGCCCGAGCAAAGGTAATTAACAAAGATTATATTTTTAATTCCTGTTTTCCTTTGTCCTTATGTAAGGGTGATGTTTTTAACATCCGGGGCTTGTGCTCTGGTGACGTCATGAGAACAGACGTTTTTGGGTGGCCAGGTGGTGGTACATCGTGTATTTTTGAGACCCTGTGGTGTGTTTTGTTCTGGATGTTGGTATCGATGGTTTGTTAACTCCACCACCCGAGGTGTACGGAGGTCATGTTTTTACCCCTGCCTGCCTGTCTGTCTGTTTGTCTGTCTGTGAGCAGGATATCTCAAAAAGTTGTGGACGGATTTGGACAAAATTTGATCTAGAGGTTGGATATGTGACAAGGCCGAACTGGTTAGATTTTGATGAAGATCCGGATCCGAGAATTGGTTTTAATTCCCAAGTGATTCTTCATCGTCATTGAGAGATGGGACCAGAAACGATATCTTGCACGATATTTCAAGAAGTTGTCGACTTATTATGACAAAATGAGGTGGCTGAGTCTATGGGCTTATCACTTTGCCATCACAGACTGGTCACTTGTCTCTGTCTTCTACCACCTCCGTTGTGGTCTTGCACCATCTGCTCTTTCCATGCTTTGTCCCCCCAAGATTCCTGCAGGGCACACACGGTCTACCATCAACCTCTTTCTGGTTAAACTATCCAAATCCAGGGTCATGCTCACCTCCACTCATTTGTTCCTCTGCCAGCCTTGTGGAACAAAGTTCCACATCCTCTTCAATCTTATTCTTCCTTCCAGGTCTTCAAGACAGCTGTTCACCACCATCACAGATTGTGCCCAATCCAAAACCATGATCTTTTCTACCCTGTTAACACCCACCTTAGTCCATCCTCCTTCCAAATTTTCAGTTTTCCCTACCTGGAGTTTCCTTCGGTGTCCATTTTGTTCACACTACGTATCCTCTCCTGCCACCCCATTCCTCCCATACTCATTGTCCAAGTCTTCCTCCATTTTGGCCTTCAACTCTGGTGTTGGTGTCCCCTATTCCTCGTGGGTCCTGTTATTAACTGATCTGTTTAATGTACTAGCTGTTGCAAGAGCTTCGGCTACGGATATAAAAAATAAATAAAAGAAATCATAGCTTGCCTGCCCCAACGATCCGTCACAATTTCGGTCTTTGAGGCCGGCCGATAGGCACAGTGTGACCGGAAGGGACGAGGTTCTCCTGACCACGTGGCCCTTGACTTGGTTTGTCCGCACAATGTGGGCGCTTTCAGGATGAACTTTAGCCGGGGAGCGTTTGGGTGCGTGGCACCTTTGGGCGCCCCGGTCTGATACTGCCGCCCACGCGCAGAACACCTTGTGAGTGCACGTGGGTCCCGGCGGTCCCACTGGCCTAGCGCTACCATGTTTAGACAGCGAAATCCGTCCCCGGGCACCGGCAAGCCAGGCACGGTAGGACACCCGCGGAGCCCCGGCGGACCAGGGGCGCGCGAGCCTACGCGTTAGCGTGCTACGGCGGAATCAACGGCTTCGGCCACGGCCGAGCCGATACTCGGCCCGGTCGCCCGGAAATGAACTGGTTCGACGCCCGCGCTAGAGAGGTCGCGGGCGACTGAGATGTATTTACAAATTAGTTAATTAATTTGAGACGTCCGATTCCTAGTGTTTGGAAATTTGGAAGAGCTTGACCCTAGCCTTTCCCCTGCGAGGGCAAGGAGGAACTTAACACTTGACACTTAAGCTTAGTTTGAAGTACACCCTGCCAGCGCCCACGGCGGGACGGCAGGGCAACCAGAAGGGACGAGGTTCTCCTGACCATGTGGCCCTCGATCTGGGAAGCGAGAGGCGTTCCATTAGTGGACGCGCCCCTCACGCCCGACTTTTGGGCGGCCCCGGCAGGCCGTTTGTTTTGACGTTCCGTGACAGGCCCCGCACCCCCACCTCCGGGCCGACCGGGCGACCGGAATGAATCCCGGTGTCCCGATCCGAACCTTCAGAGCGGGCCGGCTGCACTTTCCGTCCCTGCGGTCCCAAATACCGGAACCACCCGAATACCACTTTATTTGACAAAATGAGGTGCGGCCTACAGCCTTAGAAAACCAACCCTAAATAAGTCAATACCTCCAACGACACAGGTGCGCATTCGTGCCGCGTGACGTGGTGACGTCATCGCGCTTTCACCTTAAAAGATTTATTTGATATTTTGATATAAACCTTAGAAAACCAACCCTACAGAAGTCAAATGGTCCAATAAAGGGTGATGGGAGGGTGATGGCAGGGTGATGGGAGGGTGGTGGGAGGGTGGTGGGAGGGTGATGGCAGGGTGGTGGGAGGGTGATGGGAGGGTGATGGCAGGGTGATGGGAGGGTGATGGCAGGGTGATGGGAGGGTGATGGCAGGGTGATGGGAGGGTGATGGGAGGGTGATGGCAGAGGGTGATGGGGGAGGGTGATGGCAGGGTGATGGGAGGGTGATGGCAGGGTGATGGGGGAGGGTGATGGGGGAGGGTGATGGGGCCTCCCTATAGAAGTCAGTATCTCCAACGACACAGGCGCGCATTCGTGCCGCGTGACGTGGTGACGTCATCACACTTTCCCCTCAAAAGACCCATTTGATATAAGTTAATATTCTGATATAAGCTTTAGAAAACCAACCCTATATAAGTCAATACCTCCAACGATACAGGTGCGCAAAATACAAAATCACAAAATATTTATTTGATATAAGTTAATATTTTGAATAACTCGGTCAATATCAGTCCGAATTTCGCCAAATAAAGGTTCCCGTTATCCACAGATACCCCTGTATCCTCCTAGAGGCGAAGTCAGGATGAATTTCGCAAAAATTAAAGATCGCTGGTGCGTAGGCGAGATAGGGGGCACCTCCGGGACACAAAGGTGATCCCGGGGGAGGAGGCTGTTTCACAGCACCACTTGGTTGTCTGCGACATAAGGGTGAAAGGTGCGAGGAGAGCTTGGCGGGTGAAGTACCAACCGAGAATGAAGGTGTGGAGGTTGAAAGAGGTGACAGTGAGGGAAGCATTAAAAGAGAGGCTGAGTATGGTAGAGGATGATGTGGTTGAGCTTGAAAGTGGTTGGATGTCAATGAAAGATAGACTGTTGGGAGCCGTTGGTGAGGTATGTGGATGGACAAAACGACCACCGAGGCACTCGGAAACATGGTGGTGGGATGATGAAGTTGGAAAGAAGATTGACGAGAAGAGGAAGAAGTTCAAGGAGTGGCAGAAGGCGAAGGGTATGGGGGCAGAAAAGGCAGAGCATGAAAGTTATAAGGCAGCCAAGAAGGCTGCAAAGACAGAGGTAGCAAAGGCACAGGAGGCATGTAGGAAAATGTTCGGAGAACGCTTGGATTCGGAAGAGGGTCAGAGAGCGGTATTCAGGATTGCAAAGCAGATCGCGTAAGAGAGGTGTGATGTGATGGGGGTGAGTTGCTTGAAGGATGAAGTGGGACAAATCGTTGTGGACCCAGATGGAATTAAAGGAAGATGGAAGAGATATATGGAAATACTGTTGAATGCAGAGAATGAATGGGATGGCAACATAGAGAGTAACGCAGTTTTAGGACCGGCAGAGAAGATAATTGAGAAGGAAGTTGAGGAAGCGATAAAAGCAATGAAGGGTAGAAAAGCGGGAGGGCCGACGGGAGTTGTGGGAGATATGTTGAAGGCAGCGGGAAATTGGGGTGTGAAGAGAATGACAGAGATCTGTAATCTGGTGGTGAAAGAAGGCTGCATTCCAGTGGATTGGGAACTGAGTAGCCTCGTCCCTCTATACAAGGGGAAAGGTGACCTTCTGGACTGTGGCTCGTATCGAGCGATAAAGTTATTGGAGCATGGAATGAAGGTATTGGAAAGGGTGTGGGAGAGGAGGATAAGGAAGAAAGTGAAGATTGACAAAATGCAGTTTGGATTTATGCCAGGAAAAGGAACGACAGACGCGCTTTTTATTGTGAGGCAGTTGCAGGAGAAGTATATGGAGAAGAGGAAGAAGTTGTTTCTTGGGTTTGTTGATCTGGAGAAAGCATTCGATATGGTTCCACGTGAAGTAGTGACATGGGCATTGAGGAAGTTAGGAGTGGAGGAATGGTTGATCAGAGTAGTGATGGCAATGTACAAAAGAGCACGCACAGCCGGAAGGACGAAGGACGGGAACAGTGGTGAGTTTGAGGTGAAGGTGGGAGTGCATCAGGGGTCGGTACTAAGTCCACTACTATTTGTAGCTGTGATGGAGGTGCTGGCTCAGAACTTAAAGGAGGGTTTACCGTGGGACTTGTTGTATGCAGATGACTGGTGTTGATTGCAGAAAGTATGGATGGACTGAAGGAGAAGATGAACAAGTGGAAGGAATGTATGGAGACAAAAGGTCTGAAGGTGAATATCGGAAAAACGAAGGTGATGGCAAGTGGTAAAGCATGTGGTGAGGTGGAAAGAACTGGGAAGTGGCCGTGTGCTGTGTGCAGGAAGGGTGTCGGAGTGAACTCCATTCAATGTACAATGTACACTGAGTGGGTTCATCAAAAATGTAGTGGTTTGAGGGGGTCATTAACCAGTGTGGCAGCTACATTCAAGTGTAAGGTGTGCACAGAGGGAGCTGCAGATGGAGGAAATGTTGAGTTGGATCTTGGAGATGGCGTGAAGCTGGAAGGTGTGAAAACATTTTGGTACCTAGGAGACATGCTGAATGTAGAAGGTGGATCAGACTCGGCAACGGTTGCTCGAGTGAGATGTGCATGGAAGACGTTTCGGGAACTGAGTGGCGTGCTGACGAGGAGGGGGGTGTCGTTGAAGCTGAAGGGAAAGGTGTATGCTGCATGTGTGAGAAGTGTTATGATTTATGGGAGTGAGACATGGGTAATGAACGTAGAGCAGCAACGAAAGCTGGAAAGGGTGGAAATGCGAATGGTTCGGTGGATGTGCGGAGTATCGTTTTGAGAGAGGAAGACAAATGATGAATTGCAAAAGATGATGGGAATAGAGCCTGTGATGGATGCTGTGAAGAGAAACAGGTTGAGATGGTTTGGTCATGTGTTGAGGAAGGATGAAAGTGACTGGTTGAGAAGTGTGATGGAAATGAATGTGGAAGGAAGTAGAGGACGAGGAAGACCAAGAAAGACTTGGCTAAAGATGGTCGAAGAAGAAATGCGGGCAAGGGGGTTAACAAGGGGAGATGTAGAAAATAGGGCAAATGGAGAAGATTGTCATGGGGACCACAAGGCTAACCCCCGCTCTTGCAGGGAAAATGGCCTTAAAATGCCTGTTGTTGTTGTTGTTGTTGTGTAAAGAGATAGTAGTCGTCTACAATCATATCGTCACCCTCATAACAAAAGTGTCTGAGTCATTTTTTGCAGTTTGGAGTTTGAATTTTTTTGGAGTTTTGCAGTTTGAATCAGATGCTTCCATCATCAAAATAACTTGATCTGCAGTGATATTTTTCTTCCTGCTGGACTTCACCACGTGAGCGTCGGCCATTTTGAGAGGGTGAAAAAATTGCCTCAGTCACTGAAAAATTGCTTAAGTCAAGAAAAAATCTGTCTAAATCACACCGCGGACTTAGGCAGATTAACATGAAGTGGTTCAGAAGAATGAGAGACCACCGACCTGTCTGCGCGGTGCAGTGACAGATCCACAGATCCAGCTTCATCGCGAGAGACTCCAATAATATTGAAGGCCTTGGTTTCCATGACATCAAGCTGAGAAAGGTTTGAGGCAAGGGAGGCAGCCCAGATGGGAGAGCAGCACCCCCACCAAGCTGTAGATAAAGGCCCTGTATCTGGATAGGAGTTCAGGCAATTCAGGAATAGTATGATAAGAAAGCAATTCTACATGGTGATGGAAAATGGAGGAAGGAGTGGAGGTGAGTGGTAGACTATAGAAACGTGTGCATATGGACAGAATAACAATAAGCATGTGGGACCTGGTGGGGAAGAGCCCCAGAATTGATTGTGGTGAGCTGTGTTCTTGGCACGACCCCAATGGTACAATTGGCTCTCTTAGAAATATTACAAACATTCACTGACGAGCGAGTATGCGATGAAATAAATAAGCCGATCATTGATACAATTTCGAAAAACAAATTGCCCACTTTTGCAAGGCCAGAAACTAAGCCTGTAACACTCAAGGAGTCTTTGCTTGGGTTTATATGTTGATGTTGATGCTAAACTTATAGAAGCTCCAGCTGTGGTACTGCTCCTTCGAACTAAGTTATGTAAAACATTTGCAGACATATTGATTCCATACATAGCCACTCAGCTCCATACTTGCCAGTGGCTAGATATCATATGGGATGTCTACAGAAAAGACACTTTGAAGAAAGGCACGAGAGAAGGTAGAGACGAAAGGTGACTGCTAACACACCCATGCCTTGGCTTTATGATATTGCCAACATTGATAAATCGCATTTTTTTTCTTCCATCAACATTTACAAACTATTAATTGACAATTTTTTTAAAATAGAAATGTTATTCTCATGTACTGCAGCTCAGATATTTCTTTGCGGAGGAGTACCTCATACGGATATTGATGTTGTTGTGCGAATCTGCATGGGAATGTTGTCTTCACATTACATATTAAATAGTTTTGTGATTTATATCTGGAATTCACTCATTTTATCTTCGGTGCATTTTAGATCTTCATCTTTCATATAAAATGTTTCTTTTTCAGTAACTGTAAAATAAACCCAGGAACTAACTCAAGCAGCAGTTCACTTTCTGAGATACAGTCACCACCCGGTCGGCCCTGAGGTGGGGGTGCGGGGCCTGTCACGGAACGTCAAAACAAACGGCCTGCCGGGGCCGCCCAAAAGTCGGGCGTGAGGGGCGCGTCCACTAATGGAACGCCTCTCGCTTCCCAAATCGAGGGCCACGTGGTCAGGAGAACCTCGTCCCTTCTGGTTGCCCTGCCGTCCCACCGGGAGCGCTGGCAGGGTGTACTTCAAACTAAGCTTAAGTGTCAAGTGTTAAGTTCCTCCTTGCCCTCGCAAGGGAAAGGCTAGGGTCAAGCTCTTCCAAATTTCCAAACACTAGAAATCGGACGTCTCAAATTAATTAATTATTTGTTAAAACATCTCAGTCGCCCGCGACCTCTCTAGCGCGGGCGTCGAACCAGTTCATTTCCGGTGCGACCGGGCCGAGTATCGGCCCGGCCGTGGCCGAAGCCGTTGATTCCGCCGTAGCACGCTAACGCGTAGGCTCGCGCGTCCCCAGTCCGCCGGGGCTCCGCGGGTGTCCTACCGTGCCTGGCTTGCCGGTGCCCGGGGACGGATCTCGCTGTCTAAACATGGTAGCGCTAGGCCAGTGGGACCGCCGGGACCCACGTGCACTCACATGGTGTTCTGCGCGTGGGCGGCAGTATCAGACCGGGGCGCCCAAAGGCGCCACGCACCCAAACGCTCCCCGGCTAAAGTTCATCCTGAAAGCGCCCACATTGTGCGGACAAACCAAGTCAAGGGCCACGTGGTCAGGAGAACCTCGTGCCTATCGGCCGGCCTCAAAGACCGAAATTGTGACGGTGTCACCCGTAATTGTGAAAAATATCCAAATCTGCCTTTTTCAATGAAGTTGCCACCCTGTTTACAGAAAAGTACTGGAAGTTGATTGTTTTTTTTGCCTTTGCCGAGGAAGTCGCCAAAGACATTATTCCTTCCTGATAAACTCCGCCCAATGATAAGAACAAATCATCCAATGTACCACTTTTGTAATTTGTAATTGTAAGCTGAACTTACAGAGAATCGGCCATTGGTGTTGTATATTGAGCATGTATTGGAATGTATACCAACGCAGCTCAGTTGTTTGTGATTTCCATTGTACGCAAAAGTCTGTTGACATAGAGCACAAGTAGATTTGTTTTGACTGGAAAGTTTGTGATCTGTTGTTATAAAAGAAATTCAGACTGAGCAGCTTGTTCGTGGCAAATAATTACCCTCACCATAGGAGAGTCCGTTTGTCTGTTTGTTTGTGTCCGTTTGTCTGTTTGTTACTTGCCGGAAAAAATTCCGGCAAGTATGTTGATCTGTTCGTTTGTTTGTCTGTCTGTCTGTCTGTCTGTCTGTTTGTCTGTCTGTTTGCAGCACTGCGTCTACACCGTTGCACGTAGAATCGCCAAACTTTGCACACATATTGGTCTTGCCCTGGAATAGACTGTGCCCAATTGATGATGTCATCGGTCACGTGGTTCGGCCGCCATCTTGGAAAAACCGAAAAACCTTGCACCTCCATATCTCCGAAAGTACTGAACAGGAAAAATTGAGACATGGCTCATTGTAAAGAACTCTCCATGGGGAATACAATATGTTAATGATGACGTCATCAGTCACGTGGTTCGGCCGCCATCTTGGAAAAACCGAAAAAATTTGCACCGCTACATCTCCGAAAGAACTGAACAGAAAAAATTGAGACATGGCTCATTGTAAAGAACTCTATGGGGAATAAAATATGTTAATGATGACGTCATCAGTCACGTGGTCGGCCGCCATCTTGGAAAAACGGCAAAATTTTGCACCACTATATCTCCAAAAGTGCTGAACAGAAAAAATTGAGACATGGCTCATTGTAAAGAACTCTCCATGGGGAATAAAATATGTTAATGATGATGTCATATGTCACGTGGTCGGCCGCCATCTTGGAAAAACGGCAAAACTTTGCACCACTATATCTCCAAAAGTGCTGAACAGACAAAATTGAGACATGGCTCATTGGAAAGAACTCTCCATGGGGAATAAAATATGTTAATGATGTCATATGTCACGTGGTCGGCCGCCATCTTGGAAAAACGGCAAAATTTTGCACCACTATATCTCCAAAAGTGCTGAACAGAAAAAATTGAGACATGGCTCATTGTGAAGAACTCTCCATGTGGAATAAAATATGTAAATGATGACGTCATCAGTCAAGTGGTTGGCCGCCATCTTGGAAAAACGGAAAAAAATTTCACCTCCATATCTCCGAAAGTGCTGAATAGAAAAAATTGAGACATGGCTCATTGGAAAGAACTCTCCAGGGGGAATAAAATATGTTAATGATGACGTCATCAGTCACGTCGTTCTGCTGCCATCTTGGAAAATTCGAAAAACTTTGCACCTCCATATCTCCGAAGGTGCTGAATAGAAAAAATTGAGACATGGCTCATTGGAAAGAACTCTCCATGGGGAATAAAATATGTTAATTATGACGTCATCGGTCACGTGGTTCGGCCGCCATCTTGGAAAATCCGAAAAACGTTGCACCTCTATCTCCAAAAGTTCTGAACAGAAAAAATTGAGACATGGCTCATTGTAAAGAACTCTCCATGGGGAATAAAATATGTTAATAATGACGTCATAGGTCACGTCGTCCGGCCGCCATCTTGGAAAAACCGTAAAACCTAGCACCATATCTCTGAAAGTGCTGAATAGAAAAAATTGAGACATGACTCATTGTAAAGAACTCTCCATGGGGAATAAAATATGTTAATAATGACGTCATAGGTCACGTGGTTCGGCCGCCATCTTGGAAAAACCGTAAAACCTAGCACCTCCATATCTGTGAAAGTGCTGAATAGAAAAAATTGAGACATGACTCATTGTAAAGAACTCTCCATGGGGAATAAAACATGTTAATAATGACGTCATCGGTCACGTGGTTTAGCCGCCATCTTGGAAAAACCTAGCACCTCCAGATCTCCAAAAGTGCTGAATAGAAAAAATTGAGACATGGCTCATTGTAAAGAACTCTCCATGGGGAATCAAATATGGTAATGATGACGTCATCAGTCACGTGGTTCGGCCGCCATCTTGGAAAAACCGAAAAATTTTGCACCACTATAGCTCCAAAATTGCTCAACAGAAAAAATTGAGACATGGCTCATTGTAAAGAACTCTCCATGGGGAATCAAATATGGTAATAATGACGTCATCGGTCACGTGGTTTAGCCGCCATCTTGGAAAAACCTAGCACCTCCAGATCTCCAAAAGTGCTGAATAGAAAAAATTGAGACATGGCTCATTGTAAAGAACTCTCCATGTGGAATAAAATATGTTAATGATGACATCAGTCACGTGGTTCGGCCGCCATCTTGGAAAAACCGAAAAACTTTACACCTCCATATCTCCGAAAGTGCTGAACAGAAAAAATTGAGACATGGCTCATTGTAAAGAACTCTCCATGGGGAATAAAATATGTTAATGATGACGTCATCTATCACGTGGTTCAGCCGCCATATTTGTTCTAAATGGCTGATAAAAAAGTACATTCCGGCAAGTCCTCGGTCTCTGACCGATTTTTCATTACTTGCCGGAAAAGATTCCGGCAAGTATGTTGATCTGTTCGTTTGTTTGTCTGTCTGTTTGTCTGTCTGTCTGTCTGTTTGCAGCACTGCGTCTGCACCGTTGCACGTAGAATCGCCAAACTTTGCACACATATTGGTCTTGCCCTGGAATAGACTGTGCCCAATTGATTACGTCATCGGTCACGTGGTTTAGCCGCCATCTTGGAAAAACCTAGCACCTCCATATCTCCGAAAGTGCTGAATAGAAAAAATTGAGACATAGCTCATTGTAAAGAACTCTCCATGGGGAATAAAACATGTTAATAATGACGTCATCGGTCACGTGGTTTAGCCGCCATCTTGGAAAAACCTAGCACCTCCATATCTCCGAAAGTGCTGAATAGAAAAAATTGAGACATGACTCATTGTAAAGAACTCTCCATGGGGAATAAAATATGTTAATGATGACGTCACCGGTCACGTGGTTCAGCCGCCATATTTGTCCTAAATGGCCGATAAAAAAGTAAATTCCGGCAAGTCCTCGGTCTCTGACCGATTTTTCATCTGTTTGTCTGTCTGTCTGTTTGCAGCACTGCGTCTACACCGTTGCACGTGGAATCGCCAAACTTTGCACACATATTGTTCTTGCCCTGGAATAGACTGTGCCCAATTGATGACGTCATCGGTGACGTGGTTCGGCCGCCATCTTGGAAAAACCGAAAAACTTTACACCTCTATATCTCCGAAAGTACTGAACAGAAAAAATTGAGACATGGCTCATTGTAAAGAACTCTCCATGGGGAATAAAATATGTAAATGATGACGTCATCAGTCACGTGGTTCGGTCGCCATCTTGGAAAAACGGCAAAACGTTGCGCCACTATATCTCCAAAAGTGCTGAACAGAAAAAATTGAGACATGGCTCATTGTAAAGAACTCTCCATGGGGAATAAAATATGTTAATGATGACGTCATCTGTCACGTGGTTCTGCCGCCATCTTGGAAAATCCGAAAAACTTTGCACCTCCATATCTCCGAAAGTGCTGAATAGAAAAAATTGAGACATGGCTCATTGGAAAGAACTCTCCATGGGGAATAAAATATGTTAATGATGACGTCATCGGTCACGTGGTTCGGCCGCCATCTTGGAAAAACTTTGCACCTCAATATCTCCGAAAGTGCTGAACAGAAAAAATTGAGACATGGCTCATTGTGAAGAACTCTCCATGGGGAATAAAATATGTTAATGATGACGTCATCGGTCACGTGGTTCAGCCACCATATTTGTCCTAAATGGCCGATAAAAAAGTAAATTCCGGCAAGTCCTCGGTCTCTGACCGATTTTTCATTTGTTACTTGCCGGAAAAATTTTCCGGCAAGTATGTTGATCTGTTCGTTTGTTTGTCTGTCTGTCTGTCTGTCTGTCTGTTTGTCTGTCTGTTTGCAGCACTGCGTCTACACCGTTGCACGTAGAATCGCCAAACTTTGCACACATATTGGTCTTGCCCTGGAATAGACTGTGCCCAATTGATGACGTCATCGGTGACGTGGTTCGGCCGCCATCTTGGAAAAACCGAAAAACTTTGCACCTCTATATCTCCGAAAGTACTGAACAGAAAAAATTGAGACATGGCTCATTGTAAAGAACTCTCCATGGGGAATAAAATATGTAAATGATGACGTCATCAGTCACGTGGTTCGGTCGCCATCTTGGAAAAACGGCAAAACGTTGCGCCACTATATCTCCAAACGTGCTGAACAGAAAAAATTGAGACATGGCTCATTGTAAAGAACTCTCCATGGGGAATAAAATATGTTAATGATGACGTCATATGTCACGTGGTTGGCCGCCATCTTGGAAAAACGGCAAAACTTTGCACCACTATATCTCCAAAAGTGCTGAACAGAAAAAATTGAGACATGGCTCATTGTAAAGAACTCTCCATGGGGAATAAAATATGTTAATGATGACGTCATCAGTCACGTGGTCGGCCGCCATCTTGGAAAAACGGCAAAACTTTGCACCACGAAATCTCCAAAAGTCCTGAACAGAAAAAATTGAGACATGGCTCATTGTAAAGAACTCTCCATGGGGAATAAAATATGTTAATGATGATGTCATATGTCACGTGGTCGGCCGCCATCTTGGAAAAACGGCAAAACTTTGCACCACTATATCTCCAAAAGTGCTGAACAGAAAAAATTGAGACATGGCTCATTGTAAAGAACTCTCCATGGGGAATAAAATATGTTAATGATGACGTCATCAGTCACGTGGTTCGGCCGCCATCTTGGAAAAACCGAAAAACTCTGCACCTCCACATCTCCAAACGTCCTGAATAGAAAAAATTGAGACATGACTCATTGTAAAGAACTCTCCATGGGGAATAAAATATGTTAATGATGATGTCATAGGTTCCTCCATTATGACGTCATAATTCGCCAAGTACAAAACTTCATCCGATCAAGATGAAATTTCTTGAGCATCATCAAGGAATAAATTAGTTTAGAAAACAAGTAATGATGACTTCATCGGTCACGTGGTTTGGCCGCCATATTTGTCCTAAATGGCCGATAAAAAAGTACATTCCGGCAAGTCCTCGGTCTCTGACCGATTTTTCATCTGTCTGTCTGTTTGTCTGTTTGTCTGTCTGTTTGCAGCACTGCGTCTACACCGTTGCACGGAGAATCGCCAAACTTTGCACACATATTGGTCTTGCCCTGGAATAGACTGTGCCCAAATGATGACGTCATTGGTCACGTGGTTCGGCCGCCATCTTGGAAAAACCGAAAATTTTTGCACCTCGATATCTCAAAGTGCTGACAGAAAAAATTGAGACATGGCTCATTGTAAAGAACTCTCCATGGGGAATAAAATATGATAATGATGACGTCATCAGTCACGTGGTTCGGCCGCCATCTTGGAAAAACCGAAAATTTTTGCGCCTCCATATCTCCGAAAGTACTGAACAGAAAAAATTGAGACATGGCTCATTGTAAAGAACTCTCCCTGGGGAATAAAATATGTAAATGATGACGTCATCAGTCACGTGGTTCGGTCGCCATCTTGGAAAAACGGCAAAACGTTGCGCCACTATATCTCCAAAAGTGCTGAACAGAAAAAATTGAGACATGGCTCATTGTAAAGAACTCTCCATGGGGAATAAAATATGTTAATGCTGACGTCATATGTCACGTGGTCGGCCGCCATCTTGGAAAAACGGCAAAACTTTGCACCACGAAATCTCCAAAAGTGCTGAACAGAAAAAATTGAGACATGGCTCATTGTAAAGAACTCTCCATGGGGAATAAAATATGTTAATGATGATGTCATATGTCACGTGGTCGGCCGCCATCTTGGAAAAACGGCAAAACTTTGCACCACTATATCTCCAAAAGTGCTGAACAAAAAAAATTGAGACATGGCTCATTGTGAAGAACTCTCCATGGGGAATAAAATGTGTTAATGATGACGTCATCAGTCACGTGGTTCGGCCACCATCTTGGAAAAACCGAAAAACTTTGCACCTCCATATCTCTGAATGTGCTGAATAGAAAAAATTGAGACATGGCTCATTGTAAAGAACTCTGCATGGGGAATAACATATGTTAATGATGACGTCATCGGTCTCGTGGTTCGGCCGCCATATTTGTCCTAAATGGCCGATAAAAAAGTAAATTCCGGCAAGTCCTCGGTCTCTGACCGATTTTTCATTTGTTTGTTACTTGCCGGAAAAATTTCCGGCAAGTATGTTGATCTGTTCGTTTGTTTGTTACTTGCCGGAAAAATTTTCCCGGCAAGTATGTTGATCTGTTCGTTTGTTTGTCTGTCTGTCTGTCTGTCTGTCTGTTTGTCTGTCTGTTTGCAGCACTGCGTCTACACCGTTGCACGTAGAATCGCCAAACTTTGCACACATATTGGTCTTGCCCTGGAATAGACTGTGCCCAATTGATGACGTCATCGGTGACGTGGTTCGGCCGCCATCTTGGAAAAACCGAAAAACTTTGCACTTCTATATCTCCGAAAGTACTGAACAGAAAAAATTGAGACATGGCTCATTGTAAAGAACTCTCCATGGGGAATAAAATATGTAAATGATGACGTCATCAGTCACGTGGTTCGGTCGCCATCTTGGAAAAACGGCAAAACTTTGCACCAGGATATCTCCAAAAGTGCTGAACAGAAACAATTGAGACATGGCTCATTGTAAAGAACTTTCCATGGGAAATAAAATATGTTAATGATGACGTCATCCGTCACGTGGTCGGCCGCCATCTTGGAAAAACGGCAAAACTTTGCACCACTATATCTCCAAAAGTGCTGAACAGGAAAAAATCAGACATGGCTCATTATAAAGAACTCCATGGGGAATAAAATATGTTAATGATGACGTCATATGTCACGTGGTTCGGCCGCCATCTTGGAAAAACCGAAAAATTTTGCACCTCCATATCTCTGAAAGTGCTGAATAGAAAAAATTGAGACATGGCTCATTGTAAAGAACTCTCCATGGGGAATAAAATATGTTAATGATGATGCCATCGGTCACGTGGTTCGGCCGCCATCTTGGAAAAACGGGAAAACTTTGCACCACTATATCTCCAAAAGTGCATAATGTAAAAAATTGAGACATGGCTCATTGTAAAGAACTCTCCATGGGGACTAAAACATGTTAATGATGACGTCATCGGTCACGTGGTGCGGCCGCCATCTTGGGAAAACGGAAAAAAATTTCACCTCCATATCTCCGAAAGTGCTGAATAGAAAAAATTGAGACATGGCTCATTGGAAAGAACTCTCCAGGGGGAATAAAATATGTTAATGATGACGTGATCAGTCACGTGGTTCTGCCGCCATCTTGGAAAATCCGAAAAACTTTGCACCTCCATATCTCCGAAGGTGCTGAATAGAAAAAATTGATACATGGCTCATTGGAAAGAACTCTCCATGGGGAATAAAATATGTTAATGATGACGTCATCGGTCACGTGGTTCGGCCGCCATCTTGGAAAATCCGAAAAACGTTGCACCTCTATCTCCAAAAGTGCTGAACAGAAAAAATTGAGACATGGCTCATTGTAAAGAACTCTCCATGGGGAATAAAATATGTTAATGATGATGTCATCGGTCACGTGGTTCGGCCGCCATATTTGTCCAAAATGACCGATAAAAAGTGCATTCCGGCAAGTCCTCGGTCTCTGACCGATTTTTCGTCTGTTTGTCTGTTTGTCTGTTTGTCTGTTTGCAGCACTGCGTCTACACCGTTGCACGTAGAATCGCCAAACTTTGCACACATATTGGTCTTGCCCTGGAATAGACTGTGCCCAATTGATGACGTCATCGGTGACGTGGTTCGGCCGCCATCTTGGAAAAACCTAAAAACTTCGCACCTCTATATCTCCGAAAGTACTGAACAGAAAAAATTGAGACATGGCTCATTGTAAAGAACTCTCCATGGGGAATAAAATATGTTAATGATGACGTCATCAGTCACGTGGTCGGCCACCATCTTGGAAAAACAGCAAAACTTTGCACCACTATATCTCCAAAAGTGCTGAACAGAAAAAATTGAGACATGGCTCATTGTAAAGAACTCTCCATGGGGAATAAAATATGTTAATGATGAGGTCATATGTCACGTGGTTCGGCCGCCATCTTGGAAAAACCGGAAAACGTTACACCTCCATATCTCCGAAAGTCCTGAATAGAAAAACTTGGGACGTGGCTCAATGTAAAGAACTCTCCATGGGGAATAAAATATGTTAATGATGACGTCATCAGTCACGTGGTTCGGCCGCCATATTTGTCCTAAATGGCCAATAAAAAAGTACATTCCGGCAAGTCCTCGGTCTCTGACCGATTTTTCATCTGTTTGTCTGTCTGTCTGTTTGTCTGTTTGTCTGTCTGTTTGCAGCACTGCGTCTACACCGTTGCACGGAGAATCGCCAAACTTTGCACACATATTCGTCTTGCCCTGGAATAGACTGTGCCCAATTGATGACGTCATCGGTGACGTGGTTCGGCCGCCATCTTGGAAAAACCGAAAAACTTTGCACTTCTATATCTCCGAAAGTACTGAACAGAAAAAATTGAGACATGGCTCATTGTAAAGAACTCTCCATGGGGAATAAAATATGTTAATGATGACATCATCAGTCACGTGGTCGGCCGCCATCTTGGAAAAACGGCAAAACTTTGCACCACGAAATCTCCAAAAGTGCTGAACAGAAAAAATTGAGACATGGCTCATTGTAAAGAACTCTCGATGGGGAATAAAATATGTTAATGATGACGTCATCAGTCACGTGGTCGGCCGCCATCTTGGAAAAACCGAAAAACCTAGCACCTCCATATCTCCGAAAGTGCTGAATAGAAAAAATTGAGACATGGCTCATTGTAAAGAAATCTCCATGTGGAATACAATATGTTAATGATGATGTCATTGGTCACGTGGTTCGGCCGCCATCTTGGAAAAACCGAATAAATTTGCACCTCTATATCTCCGAAAGTACTGAACAGAAAAAATTGAGACATGGCTCATTGTAAAGAACTCTCCATGGGGAATAAAATATGTAAATGATGACGTCATCAGTCACGTGGTTCGGTCGCCATCTTGGAAAAACGGCAAATCGTTGCGCCACTATATCTCCAAAAGTGCTGAACAGAAAAAATTGAGACATGGCTCATTGGAAAGAACTTTCCATGGGAAATAAAATATGTTAATGATGACGTCATCCGTCACGTGGTCGGCCGCCATCTTGGAAAAACGGCAAAACTTTGCACCACTATATCTCCAAAAGTGCTGAACAGGAAAAAATCAGACATGGCTCATTATAAAGAACTCCATGGGGAATAAAATATGTTAATGATGACGTCATATGTCACGTGGTTCGGCCGCCATCTTGGAAAAACCGAAAAATTTTGCACCTCCATATCTCTGAAAGTGCTGAATAGAAAAAATTGAGACATGGCTCATTGTAAAGAACTCTCCATGGGGAATAAAATATGTTAATGATGATGCCATCGGTCACGTGGTTCGGCCGCCATCTTGGAAAAACGGGAAAACTTTGCACCACTATATCTCCAAAAGTGCATAATGTAAAAAATTGAGACATGGCTCATTGTAAAGAACTCTCCATGGGGACTAAAACATGTTAATGATGACGTCATCGGTCACGTGGTGCGGCCGCCATCTTGGGAAAACGGAAAAAAATTTCACCTCCATATCTCCGAAAGTGCTGAATAGAAAAAATTGAGACATGGCTCATTGGAAAGAACTCTCCAGGGGGAATAAAATATGTTAATGATGACGTGATCAGTCACGTGGTTCTGCCGCCATCTTGGAAAATCCGAAAAACTTTGCACCTCCATATCTCCGAAGGTGCTGAATAGAAAAAATTGATACATGGCTCATTGGAAAGAACTCTCCATGGGGAATAAAATATGTTAATGATGACGTCATCGGTCACGTGGTTCGGCCGCCATCTTGGAAAATCCGAAAAACGTTGCACCTCTATCTCCAAAAGTGCTGAACAGAAAAAATTGAGACATGGCTCATTGTAAAGAACTCTCCATGGGGAATAAAATATGTTAATGATGATGTCATCGGTCACGTGGTTCGGCCGCCATATTTGTCCAAAATGACCGATAAAAAGTGCATTCCGGCAAGTCCTCGGTCTCTGACCGATTTTTCGTCTGTTTGTCTGTTTGTCTGTTTGTCTGTTTGCAGCACTGCGTCTACACCGTTGCACGTAGAATCGCCAAACTTTGCACACATATTGGTCTTGCCCTGGAATAGACTGTGCCCAATTGATGACGTCATCGGTGACGTGGTTCGGCCGCCATCTTGGAAAAACCTAAAAACTTCGCACCTCTATATCTCCGAAAGTACTGAACAGAAAAAATTGAGACATGGCTCATTGTAAAGAACTCTCCATGGGGAATAAAATATGTTAATGATGACGTCATCAGTCACGTGGTCGGCCACCATCTTGGAAAAACAGCAAAACTTTGCACCACTATATCTCCAAAAGTGCTGAACAGAAAAAATTGAGACATGGCTCATTGTAAAGAACTCTCCATGGGGAATAAAATATGTTAATGATGAGGTCATATGTCACGTGGTTCGGCCGCCATCTTGGAAAAACCGGAAAACGTTACACCTCCATATCTCCGAAAGTCCTGAATAGAAAAACTTGGGACGTGGCTCAATGTAAAGAACTCTCCATGGGGAATAAAATATGTTAATGATGACGTCATCAGTCACGTGGTTCGGCCGCCATATTTGTCCTAAATGGCCAATAAAAAAGTACATTCCGGCAAGTCCTCGGTCTCTGACCGATTTTTCATCTGTTTGTCTGTCTGTCTGTTTGTCTGTTTGTCTGTCTGTTTGCAGCACTGCGTCTACACCGTTGCACGGAGAATCGCCAAACTTTGCACACATATTCGTCTTGCCCTGGAATAGACTGTGCCCAATTGATGACGTCATCGGTGACGTGGTTCGGCCGCCATCTTGGAAAAACCGAAAAACTTTGCACTTCTATATCTCCGAAAGTACTGAACAGAAAAAATTGAGACATGGCTCATTGTAAAGAACTCTCCATGGGGAATAAAATATGTTAATGATGACATCATCAGTCACGTGGTCGGCCGCCATCTTGGAAAAACGGCAAAACTTTGCACCACGAAATCTCCAAAAGTGCTGAACAGAAAAAATTGAGACATGGCTCATTGTAAAGAACTCTCGATGGGGAATAAAATATGTTAATGATGACGTCATCAGTCACGTGGTCGGCCGCCATCTTGGAAAAACCGAAAAACCTAGCACCTCCATATCTCCGAAAGTGCTGAATAGAAAAAATTGAGACATGGCTCATTGTAAAGAAATCTCCATGTGGAATACAATATGTTAATGATGATGTCATTGGTCACGTGGTTCGGCCGCCATCTTGGAAAAACCGAATAAATTTGCACCTCTATATCTCCGAAAGTACTGAACAGAAAAAATTGAGACATGGCTCATTGTAAAGAACTCTCCATGGGGAATAAAATATGTAAATGATGACGTCATCAGTCACGTGGTTCGGTCGCCATCTTGGAAAAACGGCAAATCGTTGCGCCACTATATCTCCAAAAGTGCTGAACAGAAAAAATTGAGACATGGCTCATTGGAAAGAACTCTCCATGGGGAATAAAATATGTTAATGATGACGTCATATGTCACGTGGTCGGCCGCCATCTTGGAAAAACGGCAAAACTTTGCACCACTATATCTCCAAAAGTGCTGAACAGAAATAATTGAGACATGGCTCATTGTAAAGAACTCTCCATGGGGAATAAAATATGTTAATGATGACGTCATCAGTCACGTGGTCGGCCGCCATCTTGGAAAAACGGCAAAACTTTGCACCACAAAATCTCCAAAAGTGCTGAACAGAAAAAATTGAGACATGGCTCATTGTAAAGAACTCCATGGGGAATAAAATATGTTAATGATGACGCCATCGGTCACGTGGTTCGGCCGCCATCTTGGAAAAATGGGAAAACTTTGCACCACTATATCTCCAAAAGTGCAGAATGGAAAAAATTGAGACATGGCTCATTGTAAAGAACTCTCAATGGGGAATAAAATATGTTAATGATGACGTCATATGTCACGTGGTTCGGCCGCCATCTTGGAAAAACCGAAAAATTGTGCACCGCATATCTCTGAAAGTGCTGAATAGAAAAAATTGAGACATGGCTCATTGTAAAGAACTCTCCATGGGGAATAAAATATGTTAATGATGACATCATAGGTCACGTGGTTCGGCTGCCATCTTGGAAAAACCGAAAAACGTAGCACCTCCATATCTCCAAAAGTGCTGAATAGAAAAAGTTGAGACATGGCTCTTTGTGAAGAACTCTCCATGGGGAATAATATATGTTAATGATGACGTCATCTATCACGTGGTTCGGACGCCATATTTGTCTTAAATGGCCGATAAAAGAGTACATTCCGGCAAGTCCTCGGTCTCTGACCGATTTTTCATCTGTTTGTCTGTCTGTTTGCAGCACTGCGTCTACACCGTTGCACGGAGAATCGCCAAACTTTGCACACATATTGGTCTTGCCCTGGAATAGACTGTGCCCAAATGATGACGTCATTGGTCACGTGGTTCGGCCGCCATCTTGGAAAAACCGAAAATTTTTGCACCTCGATATCTCAAAGTGCTGACAGAAAAAATTGAGACATGGCTCATTGTAAAGAACTCTCCATGGGGAATAAAATATGTTAAAGATGACGTCATCAGTCACGTGGTTCGGCCGCCATCTTGGAAAAACCGAAAAACTTTGCACCTCCATATCTCCGAAAGTGCTGAATAGAAAAAATTGAGACATGGCCCATTGTAAAGAACTCTCCATGGGGAATAAAATTTGTTAATGATGACGTCATATGTCACGTGGTTCGGCCGCCATCTTGGAAAAACCGAAAAACTTAGCACCTCTATGTGTCCAAAAGTGCTGAATAGAAAAAATTGAGACATGCCTCATTGTAAAGAACTCTCCATGGGGAATAAAATATGTTAATGATGACGTCATCGGTCACGTGGTTCGGCCGCCATATTTGTCCTAAATGGCGGATAAAAAAGTACATTCCGGCAAGTCCTCGGTCTCTGACCGATTTTCTGTTTGTCTGTCTGTTTGCAGCACTGCGTCTACACCGTTGCACGGAGAATCGCCAAACTTTGCACACATGTTGGTCTTGCCCTGGAATAGACTGTGCCCAATTGATGACGTCATCGGTGACGTGGTTCGGCCGCCATCTTGGAAAAACCGAAAAACTTTGCACTTCTATATCTCCGAAAGTACTGAACAGAAAAAATTGAGACATGGCTCATTGTAAAGACCTCTCCATGGGGAATAAAATATGTTAATGATGACATCATCAGTCACGTGGTCGGCCGCCATCTTGGAAAAACGGCAAAACTTTGCACCACGAAATCTCCAAAAGTGCTGAACAGAAAAAATTGAGACATGGCTCATTGTAAAGAACTCTCCATGGGGAATAGAAGATGTTAATGATGACGTCATCAGTCACGTGGTCGGCCGCCATATTGGAAAAACGGCAAAACTTTGCACCTCCATATCTCTGAAAGTACTGAATAGAAAAAATTGAGACATGGCTCATTGTAAAGAACTCTCCATGGGGAATAAAATATGTTAATGATGACGTCATATGTCATGTGGTCGGCCGCCATCTTGGAAAAACGGTAAAACTTTGCACCACTATATCTCCAAAAGTGCTGAACAGAAAAAATTGAAACATTGCTCATTGTAAAGAACTCTCCATGGGGAATAAAATATGTTAATGATGACGTCATATGTCACGTGGTTCGGCCGCCATCTTGGAAAAACCGAAAAATTTTGCACCTCCATATATCTGAAAGTGCTGAATATAAAAAATTGAGACATGGCTCATTGTAAAGAACTCTCCATGGGGAATAAAATATGTTAATGATATCAGAGGTCACGTGGTTCGGCCGCCATCTTGGAAAAACCGAAAAACGTAGCACCTCCATATCTCCAAAAGTGCTGAATAGAAAAAGTTGAGACATGGCTCTTTGTAAAGAACTCTCCATGGGGAATAATATATGTTAATGATGACGTCATCTATCACGTGGTTCGGCCGCCATATTTGTCCTAAATGGCCGATAAAAAAGTACATTCCGGCAAGTATGTTGGATGGTTGGTTTGTTTGTTACTTGCCGGAAAAGATTCCGGCAAGTATGTTGATCTGTTCGTTTGTTACTTGCCGGAAAAATTTCCGGCAAGTATGTTGATCTGTTCGTTTGTTTGTTACTTGCCGGAAAAATTTTCCGGCAAGTATGTTGATCTGTTCGTTTGTTTGTCTGTCTGTCTGTTTGTCTGTCTGTTTGTCTGTCTGTTTGTCTGTTTGCAGCACTGCGTCTACACCGTTGCACGGAGAATCGCCAAACTTTGCACACATAATGGTCTTGCCCTCTAATATACTGTGCCTCAATGATGACGTCATCAGTGACGTGGTTCGGCCGCCATCTTGGAAAAACCGAATAAATTTGCACCTCTATATCTCCGAAAGTACTGAACAGAAAAAATTGAGACATGGCTCATTGTAAAGAACTCTCCATGGGGAATAAAATATGTTAATGATGACGTCATATGTCACGTGGTCGGCCGCCATCTTGGAAAAACGGCAAAAATTTGCACCACTATATCTCCAAAAGTGCTGAACAGAAAAAATTGAGACATGGCTCATTGTAAAGAACTCTCCATGGGGAATAAAATATGTAAATGATGACGTCATCAGTCACGTGGTTCGGTCGCCATCTTGGAAAAACGGCAAATCGTTGCGCCACTATATCTCCAAAAGTGCTGAACAGAAAAAATTGAGACATGGCTCATTGGAAAGAACTCTCCATGGGGAATAAAATATGTTAATGATGACGTCATATGTCACGTGGTCGGCCGCCATCTTGGAAAAACGGCAAAACTTTGCACCACTATATCTCCAAAAGTGCTGAACAGAATAATTGAGACATGGCTCATTGTAAAGAACTCTCCATGGGGAATAAAATATGTTAATGATGACGTCATCAGTCACGTGGTCGGCCGCCATCTTGGAAAAACGGCAAAACTTTGCACCACAAAATCTCCAAAAGTGCTGAACAGAAAAAATTGAGACATGGCTCATTGTAAAGAACTCTCCATGGGGAATAAAATATGTTAATGATGACGCCATCGGTCACGTGGTTCGGCCGCCATCTTGGAAAAATGGGAAAACTTTGCACCACTATATCTCCAAAAGTGCAGAATGGAAAAAATTGAGACATGGCTCATTGTAAAGAACTCTCAATGGGGAATAAAATATGTTAATGATGACGTCATATGTCACGTGGTTCGGCCGCCATCTTGGAAAAACCGAAAAATTGTGCACCTCCATATCTCTGAAAGTGCTGAATAGAAAAAATTGAGACATGGCTCATTGTAAAGAACTCTCCATGGGGAATAAAATATGTTAATGATGACATCATAGGTCACGTGGTTCGGCTGCCATCTTGGAAAAACCGAAAAACGTAGCACCTCCATATCTCCAAAAGTGCTGAATAGAAAAAGTTGAGACATGGCTCTTTGTGAAGAACTCTCCATGGGGAATAATATATGTTAATGATGACGTCATCTATCACGTGGTTCGGACGCCATATTTGTCTTAAATGGCCGATAAAAGAGTACATTCCGGCAAGTCCTCGGTCTCTGACCGATTTTTCATCTGTTTGTCTGTCTGTTTGTCTGTTTGCAGCACTGCGTCTACACCGTTGCACGGAGAATCGCCAAACTTTGCACACATAATGGTCTTGCCCTCTAATATACTGTGCCTCAATGATGACGTCATCGGTGACGTGGTTCGGCCGCCATCTTGGAAAAACCGAATAAATTTGCACCTCTATATCTCCGAAAGTACTGAACAGAAAAAATTGAGACATGGCTCATTGTAAAGAACTCTCCATGGGGAATAAAATATGTTAATGATGACGTCATATGTCACGTGGTCGGCCGCCATCTTGGAAAAACGGCAAAAATTTGCACCACTATATCTCCAAAAGTGCTGAACAGAAAAAATTGAGACATGGCTCATTGTAAAGAACTCTCCATGGGGCATAAAATATGTTAATGATGACGTCATCAGTCACGTGGTCGGCCGCCATCTTGGAAAAACCGAAAAACTTAGCACCTCCATATCTCCGAAAGTGCTGAATAGAAAAAATTGAGACATGGCTCATTGTAAAGAACTCTCCATGGGGAACAAAATATGTTAATGATGATGTCATCGGTCACGTGGTTCGGCCGCCATCTTGGAAAAACCGAAAAACTCTGCACCTCCACATCTCCAAAAGTCCTGAATAGAAAAAATTGAGGTATGGCTCATTGTAAAGAACTCTCCATGGGGAATAAAATATGTTAATTATGACGTCATCGGTCACGTGGTTCGGCCGCCCTATTTGTCCTAAATGGCCGATAAAAAAGTACATTCCGGCAAGTCCTCGGTCTCTGACCGATTTTTCATCTGTCTGTTTGTCTGTTTGTCTGTTTGTCTGTCTGTCTGTCTGTCTGTCTGTTTGCAGCACTGCGTCTACACCGTTGCACGTAGAATCGCCAAACTTTGCACACATATTGGTCTTGCCCTGGAATAGACTGTGCCCAATTGATGACGTCATCGGTGACGTGGTTCGGCCGCCATCTTGGAAAAACCGAAAAACTTTGCACCTCTATATCTCCGAAAGTACTGAACAGAAAAAATTGAGACATGGCTCGTTGTAAAGAACTCTCCATGGGGAATAAAATACGTAAATGATGACGTCATCAGTCACGTGGTTCTGGCGCCATCTTGGAAAAACCGAAAAACGTTGCGCCACTATATCTCCAAAAGTGCTGAACAGAAAAAATTGAGACTTGGCTCATTTTAAAGAACTCTCCATGGGGAATAAAATATGTTAATGATGACGTCATATGTCACGTGGTCGGCCGCCATCTTGGAAAAACGGCAAAAATTTTCACCACTATAACTCCAAAAGTGCTGAACAGAAAAAATTGAGACATGGCTCATTGTAAAGAACTCTCCATGGGGAATAAAATATGTTAATGATGACGTCATATGTCACGTGGTCGGCCGCCATCTTGGAAAAACCGAAAAACTTTGCACCTCCATATCTCCGAAAGTACGCAACAGAAAAAATTGAGACATGGCTCATTGTAAAGAACTCTCCATGGGGAATAAAATATGTTAATGATGACGTCATCAGTCACGTGGTTCGGCCGCCATCTTGGAAAAACCGAAAACATTTGTGCCACTATATCTCCGAAAGTACTGAACAGAAAAAATTGAGACATGGCTCATTGTAAAGAACCCTCCATGGGGAATAAAATATGTTAATGATGACGTCATCAGTCACGTGGTCGGCCGCCATCTTGGAAAAACGGCAAAACTTTGCACCACTATATCTCCAAAAGTGGTGAACAGAAAAAATTGAGACATGGCTCATTGAAAAGAAATCTCCATGGGGAATAAAATATGTTTATGATGATGTCATATGTCACGTGGTCGGCCACCATCTTGGAAAACGGCAAAACTTTGCACCACTATATCTCCAAAAGTGCTGAACAGAAAAAATTGAGACTTGGCTCATTGTAAAGAACTCTCCATGGGGAATAAAATACGTAAATGATGACGTCATAGGTCACGTGGTTCGGCCGCCATCTTGGAAAAACCGAAAAACTTAACACCTCCATATCTCCAAAAGTGCAGAATAGAAAAAAAATTGAGACATGGCTCATTGTAAAGAACTCTCCATGGGGAATAAAATATGTTAATGATGACATCATCGGTCACGTGGTTCGGCCGCCATATTTGTCCTAAATGGCCGATAAAAAAGTACATTCCGGCAAGTCCTCGGTATCTGACCGATTTTTCATTTGTCTGTTTGTCTGTCTGTTTGTCTGTCTGTCTGTTTGCAGCACTGCGTCTACACCGTTGCACGTAGAATCGCCAAACTTTGCACACATATTGGTCTTGCCCTGGAATAGACTGTGCCCAATTGATGACGTCATCGGTGACGTGGTTCGGCCGCCATCTTGGAAAAACCGAAAAACTTTGCACCTCTATATCTCCGAAAGTACTGAACAGAAAAAATTGAGACATGGCTCATTGTAAATAACTCTCCATGGGGAATAAAATATGTTAATGATGACGTCATCGGTCACGTGGTTCGGTCGCCATCTTGGAAAAACGGCAAAACTTTGCACCACTATATTTCCAAAAGTGCTGAACAGAAAAAATTGAGACATGGCTCATTGTAAAGAACTCTCCATGGGGAATAAAATATGTTAATGATGACGTCATCAGTCACGTGGTCGGCCGCCATCTTGGAAAAACCGAAAAACTCTGCACCTCCACATCTCCAAAAGTCCTGTATAGAAAAAATTGAGGTATGGCTCATTGTAAAGAACTCTCCATGGGGAATAAAATATGTTAATGATGACGTCATCGGTCACGTGGTTCGGCCGCCATATTTGTCCTAAATGGCCGATAAAAAAGTACATTCCGGCAAGTCCTCGGTCTCTGACCGATTTTTCATCTGTCTGTCTGTCTGTTTGTTCGCAGTACTACGTCTACACCATAGAATCGCCAAACTTTACACGCATATTTGCCTTGCCCTGGAATAGACTGTGCCCAATTGATGACGTCTTCGGTCACGTGGTTCGGCCGCCATCTTGGAAAAACCGAAAAACTTTGCACCTCTACATCTCCGAAAGCGCTGCATAGAAAAAATTGAGACATGGCTCATTGTAAAGAACTCTCCATGGGGAATAAAATGTTATTCATGATATCATAGGTGCCTCCATTATGACGTCATAATTCGACAAGTACAAAACTTCATCCAATCAAGATGCAATTTCTTGAGTGCCATGTCGGCATAAACTGGTGGAGAAAAAAATAATAATGATGACGTCATCGGTCACGTGGTTCAGCCGCCATCTTGGAAAAACCGAAAATCTTTGCACCTCTATATCTCCGAAAGTACTGAACAGAAAAAATTGAGACATGGCTCATTGTAAAGAACTCTCCATGGGGAATAAAATATGTAAATGATGACGTCATCAGTCACGTGGTTCGGTCGCCATCTTGGAAAAACGGCAAAACGTTGCGCCACTATATCTCCAAAAGTGCTGAACAGAAAAAATTGAGACATGGCTCATTGTAAAGAACTCTCCATGGGGAATAAAATATGTTAATGATGACGTCATATGTCACGTGGTCGGCCGCCATCTTGGAAAAACGGCAAAACGTTACACCTCCATATCTCCGAAAGTCCTGAATAGAAAAACTTGGGACGTGGCTCAATGTAAAGAACTCTCCATGGGGAATAAAATATGTTAATGATGACGTCATCAGTCACGTGGTTCGGCCGCCATATTTGTCCTAAATGGCCAATAAAAAAGTACATTCCGGCAAGTCCTCGGTCTCTGACCGATTTTTCATCTGTTTGTCTGTCTGTCTGTTTGTCTGTTTGTCTGTCTGTTTGCAGCACTGCGTCTACACCGTTGCACGGAGAATCGCCAAACTTTGCACACATATTCGTCTTGCCCTGGAATAGACTGTGCCCAATTGATGACGTCATCGGTGACGTGGTTCGGCCGCCATCTTGGAAAAACCGAAAAACTTTGCACTTCTATATCTCCGAAAGTACTGAACAGAAAAAATTGAGACATGGCTCATTGTAAAGAACTCTCCATGGGGAATAAAATATGTTAATGATGACATCATCAGTCACGTGGTCGGCCGCCATCTTGGAAAAACGGCAAAACTTTGCACCACGAAATCTCCAAAAGTGCTGAACAGAAAAAATTGAGACATGGCTCATTGTAAAGAACTCTCGATGGGGAATAAAATATGTTAATGATGACGTCATCAGTCACGTGGTCGGCCGCCATCTTGGAAAAACCGAAAAACCTAGCACCTCCATATCTCCGAAAGTGCTGAATAGAAAAAATTGAGACATGGCTCATTGTAAAGAAATCTCCATGTGGAATACAATATGTTAATGATGATGTCATTGGTCACGTGGTTCGGCCGCCATCTTGGAAAAACCGAATAAATTTGCACCTCTATATCTCCGAAAGTACTGAACAGAAAAAATTGAGACATGGCTCATTGTAAAGAACTCTCCATGGGGAATAAAATATGTAAATGATGACGTCATCAGTCACGTGGTTCGGTCGCCATCTTGGAAAAACGGCAAATCGTTGCGCCACTATATCTCCAAAAGTGCTGAACAGAAAAAATTGAGACATGGCTCATTGGAAAGAACTCTCCATGGGGAATAAAATATGTTAATGATGACGTCATATGTCACGTGGTCGGCCGCCATCTTGGAAAAACGGCAAAACTTTGCACCACTATATCTCCAAAAGTGCTGAACAGAAATAATTGAGACATGGCTCATTGTAAAGAACTCTCCATGGGGAATAAAATATGTTAATGATGACGTCATCAGTCACGTGGTCGGCCGCCATCTTGGAAAAACGGCAAAACTTTGCACCACAAAATCTCCAAAAGTGCTGAACAGAAAAAATTGAGACATGGCTCATTGTAAAGAACTCCATGGGGAATAAAATATGTTAATGATGACGCCATCGGTCACGTGGTTCGGCCGCCATCTTGGAAAAATGGGAAAACTTTGCACCACTATATCTCCAAAAGTGCAGAATGGAAAAAATTGAGACATGGCTCATTGTAAAGAACTCTCAATGGGGAATAAAATATGTTAATGATGACGTCATATGTCACGTGGTTCGGCCGCCATCTTGGAAAAACCGAAAAATTGTGCACCGCATATCTCTGAAAGTGCTGAATAGAAAAAATTGAGACATGGCTCATTGTAAAGAACTCTCCATGGGGAATAAAATATGTTAATGATGACATCATAGGTCACGTGGTTCGGCTGCCATCTTGGAAAAACCGAAAAACGTAGCACCTCCATATCTCCAAAAGTGCTGAATAGAAAAAGTTGAGACATGGCTCTTTGTGAAGAACTCTCCATGGGGAATAATATATGTTAATGATGACGTCATCTATCACGTGGTTCGGACGCCATATTTGTCTTAAATGGCCGATAAAAGAGTACATTCCGGCAAGTCCTCGGTCTCTGACCGATTTTTCATCTGTTTGTCTGTCTGTTTGCAGCACTGCGTCTACACCGTTGCACGGAGAATCGCCAAACTTTGCACACATATTGGTCTTGCCCTGGAATAGACTGTGCCCAAATGATGACGTCATTGGTCACGTGGTTCGGCCGCCATCTTGGAAAAACCGAAAATTTTTGCACCTCGATATCTCAAAGTGCTGACAGAAAAAATTGAGACATGGCTCATTGTAAAGAACTCTCCATGGGGAATAAAATATGTTAAAGATGACGTCATCAGTCACGTGGTTCGGCCGCCATCTTGGAAAAACCGAAAAACTTTGCACCTCCATATCTCCGAAAGTGCTGAATAGAAAAAATTGAGACATGGCCCATTGTAAAGAACTCTCCATGGGGAATAAAATTTGTTAATGATGACGTCATATGTCACGTGGTTCGGCCGCCATCTTGGAAAAACCGAAAAACTTAGCACCTCTATGTGTCCAAAAGTGCTGAATAGAAAAAATTGAGACATGCCTCATTGTAAAGAACTCTCCATGGGGAATAAAATATGTTAATGATGACGTCATCGGTCACGTGGTTCGGCCGCCATATTTGTCCTAAATGGCGGATAAAAAAGTACATTCCGGCAAGTCCTCGGTCTCTGACCGATTTTCTGTTTGTCTGTCTGTTTGCAGCACTGCGTCTACACCGTTGCACGGAGAATCGCCAAACTTTGCACACATGTTGGTCTTGCCCTGGAATAGACTGTGCCCAATTGATGACGTCATCGGTGACGTGGTTCGGCCGCCATCTTGGAAAAACCGAAAAACTTTGCACTTCTATATCTCCGAAAGTACTGAACAGAAAAAATTGAGACATGGCTCATTGTAAAGACCTCTCCATGGGGAATAAAATATGTTAATGATGACATCATCAGTCACGTGGTCGGCCGCCATCTTGGAAAAACGGCAAAACTTTGCACCACGAAATCTCCAAAAGTGCTGAACAGAAAAAATTGAGACATGGCTCATTGTAAAGAACTCTCCATGGGGAATAGAAGATGTTAATGATGACGTCATCAGTCACGTGGTCGGCCGCCATATTGGAAAAACGGCAAAACTTTGCACCTCCATATCTCTGAAAGTACTGAATAGAAAAAATTGAGACATGGCTCATTGTAAAGAACTCTCCATGGGGAATAAAATATGTTAATGATGACGTCATATGTCATGTGGTCGGCCGCCATCTTGGAAAAACGGTAAAACTTTGCACCACTATATCTCCAAAAGTGCTGAACAGAAAAAATTGAAACATTGCTCATTGTAAAGAACTCTCCATGGGGAATAAAATATGTTAATGATGACGTCATATGTCACGTGGTTCGGCCGCCATCTTGGAAAAACCGAAAAATTTTGCACCTCCATATATCTGAAAGTGCTGAATATAAAAAATTGAGACATGGCTCATTGTAAAGAACTCTCCATGGGGAATAAAATATGTTAATGATATCAGAGGTCACGTGGTTCGGCCGCCATCTTGGAAAAACCGAAAAACGTAGCACCTCCATATCTCCAAAAGTGCTGAATAGAAAAAGTTGAGACATGGCTCTTTGTAAAGAACTCTCCATGGGGAATAATATATGTTAATGATGACGTCATCTATCACGTGGTTCGGCCGCCATATTTGTCCTAAATGGCCGATAAAAAAGTACATTCCGGCAAGTATGTTGGATGGTTGGTTTGTTTGTTACTTGCCGGAAAAGATTCCGGCAAGTATGTTGATCTGTTCGTTTGTTACTTGCCGGAAAAATTTCCGGCAAGTATGTTGATCTGTTCGTTTGTTTGTTACTTGCCGGAAAAATTTTCCGGCAAGTATGTTGATCTGTTCGTTTGTTTGTCTGTCTGTCTGTTTGTCTGTCTGTTTGTCTGTCTGTTTGTCTGTTTGCAGCACTGCGTCTACACCGTTGCACGGAGAATCGCCAAACTTTGCACACATAATGGTCTTGCCCTCTAATATACTGTGCCTCAATGATGACGTCATCAGTGACGTGGTTCGGCCGCCATCTTGGAAAAACCGAATAAATTTGCACCTCTATATCTCCGAAAGTACTGAACAGAAAAAATTGAGACATGGCTCATTGTAAAGAACTCTCCATGGGGAATAAAATATGTTAATGATGACGTCATATGTCACGTGGTCGGCCGCCATCTTGGAAAAACGGCAAAAATTTGCACCACTATATCTCCAAAAGTGCTGAACAGAAAAAATTGAGACATGGCTCATTGTAAAGAACTCTCCATGGGGAATAAAATATGTAAATGATGACGTCATCAGTCACGTGGTTCGGTCGCCATCTTGGAAAAACGGCAAATCGTTGCGCCACTATATCTCCAAAAGTGCTGAACAGAAAAAATTGAGACATGGCTCATTGGAAAGAACTCTCCATGGGGAATAAAATATGTTAATGATGACGTCATATGTCACGTGGTCGGCCGCCATCTTGGAAAAACGGCAAAACTTTGCACCACTATATCTCCAAAAGTGCTGAACAGAATAATTGAGACATGGCTCATTGTAAAGAACTCTCCATGGGGAATAAAATATGTTAATGATGACGTCATCAGTCACGTGGTCGGCCGCCATCTTGGAAAAACGGCAAAACTTTGCACCACAAAATCTCCAAAAGTGCTGAACAGAAAAAATTGAGACATGGCTCATTGTAAAGAACTCTCCATGGGGAATAAAATATGTTAATGATGACGCCATCGGTCACGTGGTTCGGCCGCCATCTTGGAAAAATGGGAAAACTTTGCACCACTATATCTCCAAAAGTGCAGAATGGAAAAAATTGAGACATGGCTCATTGTAAAGAACTCTCAATGGGGAATAAAATATGTTAATGATGACGTCATATGTCACGTGGTTCGGCCGCCATCTTGGAAAAACCGAAAAATTGTGCACCTCCATATCTCTGAAAGTGCTGAATAGAAAAAATTGAGACATGGCTCATTGTAAAGAACTCTCCATGGGGAATAAAATATGTTAATGATGACATCATAGGTCACGTGGTTCGGCTGCCATCTTGGAAAAACCGAAAAACGTAGCACCTCCATATCTCCAAAAGTGCTGAATAGAAAAAGTTGAGACATGGCTCTTTGTGAAGAACTCTCCATGGGGAATAATATATGTTAATGATGACGTCATCTATCACGTGGTTCGGACGCCATATTTGTCTTAAATGGCCGATAAAAGAGTACATTCCGGCAAGTCCTCGGTCTCTGACCGATTTTTCATCTGTTTGTCTGTCTGTTTGTCTGTTTGCAGCACTGCGTCTACACCGTTGCACGGAGAATCGCCAAACTTTGCACACATAATGGTCTTGCCCTCTAATATACTGTGCCTCAATGATGACGTCATCGGTGACGTGGTTCGGCCGCCATCTTGGAAAAACCGAATAAATTTGCACCTCTATATCTCCGAAAGTACTGAACAGAAAAAATTGAGACATGGCTCATTGTAAAGAACTCTCCATGGGGAATAAAATATGTTAATGATGACGTCATATGTCACGTGGTCGGCCGCCATCTTGGAAAAACGGCAAAAATTTGCACCACTATATCTCCAAAAGTGCTGAACAGAAAAAATTGAGACATGGCTCATTGTAAAGAACTCTCCATGGGGCATAAAATATGTTAATGATGACGTCATCAGTCACGTGGTCGGCCGCCATCTTGGAAAAACCGAAAAACTTAGCACCTCCATATCTCCGAAAGTGCTGAATAGAAAAAATTGAGACATGGCTCATTGTAAAGAACTCTCCATGGGGAACAAAATATGTTAATGATGATGTCATCGGTCACGTGGTTCGGCCGCCATCTTGGAAAAACCGAAAAACTCTGCACCTCCACATCTCCAAAAGTCCTGAATAGAAAAAATTGAGGTATGGCTCATTGTAAAGAACTCTCCATGGGGAATAAAATATGTTAATTATGACGTCATCGGTCACGTGGTTCGGCCGCCCTATTTGTCCTAAATGGCCGATAAAAAAGTACATTCCGGCAAGTCCTCGGTCTCTGACCGATTTTTCATCTGTCTGTTTGTCTGTTTGTCTGTTTGTCTGTCTGTCTGTCTGTCTGTCTGTTTGCAGCACTGCGTCTACACCGTTGCACGTAGAATCGCCAAACTTTGCACACATATTGGTCTTGCCCTGGAATAGACTGTGCCCAATTGATGACGTCATCGGTGACGTGGTTCGGCCGCCATCTTGGAAAAACCGAAAAACTTTGCACCTCTATATCTCCGAAAGTACTGAACAGAAAAAATTGAGACATGGCTCGTTGTAAAGAACTCTCCATGGGGAATAAAATACGTAAATGATGACGTCATCAGTCACGTGGTTCTGGCGCCATCTTGGAAAAACCGAAAAACGTTGCGCCACTATATCTCCAAAAGTGCTGAACAGAAAAAATTGAGACTTGGCTCATTTTAAAGAACTCTCCATGGGGAATAAAATATGTTAATGATGACGTCATATGTCACGTGGTCGGCCGCCATCTTGGAAAAACGGCAAAAATTTTCACCACTATAACTCCAAAAGTGCTGAACAGAAAAAATTGAGACATGGCTCATTGTAAAGAACTCTCCATGGGGAATAAAATATGTTAATGATGACGTCATATGTCACGTGGTCGGCCGCCATCTTGGAAAAACCGAAAAACTTTGCACCTCCATATCTCCGAAAGTACGCAACAGAAAAAATTGAGACATGGCTCATTGTAAAGAACTCTCCATGGGGAATAAAATATGTTAATGATGACGTCATCAGTCACGTGGTTCGGCCGCCATCTTGGAAAAACCGAAAACATTTGTGCCACTATATCTCCGAAAGTACTGAACAGAAAAAATTGAGACATGGCTCATTGTAAAGAACCCTCCATGGGGAATAAAATATGTTAATGATGACGTCATCAGTCACGTGGTCGGCCGCCATCTTGGAAAAACGGCAAAACTTTGCACCACTATATCTCCAAAAGTGGTGAACAGAAAAAATTGAGACATGGCTCATTGAAAAGAAATCTCCATGGGGAATAAAATATGTTTATGATGATGTCATATGTCACGTGGTCGGCCACCATCTTGGAAAACGGCAAAACTTTGCACCACTATATCTCCAAAAGTGCTGAACAGAAAAAATTGAGACTTGGCTCATTGTAAAGAACTCTCCATGGGGAATAAAATACGTAAATGATGACGTCATAGGTCACGTGGTTCGGCCGCCATCTTGGAAAAACCGAAAAACTTAACACCTCCATATCTCCAAAAGTGCAGAATAGAAAAAAAATTGAGACATGGCTCATTGTAAAGAACTCTCCATGGGGAATAAAATATGTTAATGATGACATCATCGGTCACGTGGTTCGGCCGCCATATTTGTCCTAAATGGCCGATAAAAAAGTACATTCCGGCAAGTCCTCGGTATCTGACCGATTTTTCATTTGTCTGTTTGTCTGTCTGTTTGTCTGTCTGTCTGTTTGCAGCACTGCGTCTACACCGTTGCACGTAGAATCGCCAAACTTTGCACACATATTGGTCTTGCCCTGGAATAGACTGTGCCCAATTGATGACGTCATCGGTGACGTGGTTCGGCCGCCATCTTGGAAAAACCGAAAAACTTTGCACCTCTATATCTCCGAAAGTACTGAACAGAAAAAATTGAGACATGGCTCATTGTAAATAACTCTCCATGGGGAATAAAATATGTTAATGATGACGTCATCGGTCACGTGGTTCGGTCGCCATCTTGGAAAAACGGCAAAACTTTGCACCACTATATTTCCAAAAGTGCTGAACAGAAAAAATTGAGACATGGCTCATTGTAAAGAACTCTCCATGGGGAATAAAATATGTTAATGATGACGTCATCAGTCACGTGGTCGGCCGCCATCTTGGAAAAACCGAAAAACTCTGCACCTCCACATCTCCAAAAGTCCTGTATAGAAAAAATTGAGGTATGGCTCATTGTAAAGAACTCTCCATGGGGAATAAAATATGTTAATGATGACGTCATCGGTCACGTGGTTCGGCCGCCATATTTGTCCTAAATGGCCGATAAAAAAGTACATTCCGGCAAGTCCTCGGTCTCTGACCGATTTTTCATCTGTCTGTCTGTCTGTTTGTTCGCAGTACTACGTCTACACCATAGAATCGCCAAACTTTACACGCATATTTGCCTTGCCCTGGAATAGACTGTGCCCAATTGATGACGTCTTCGGTCACGTGGTTCGGCCGCCATCTTGGAAAAACCGAAAAACTTTGCACCTCTACATCTCCGAAAGCGCTGCATAGAAAAAATTGAGACATGGCTCATTGTAAAGAACTCTCCATGGGGAATAAAATGTTATTCATGATATCATAGGTGCCTCCATTATGACGTCATAATTCGACAAGTACAAAACTTCATCCAATCAAGATGCAATTTCTTGAGTGCCATGTCGGCATAAACTGGTGGAGAAAAAAATAATAATGATGACGTCATCGGTCACGTGGTTCAGCCGCCATCTTGGAAAAACCGAAAATCTTTGCACCTCTATATCTCCGAAAGTACTGAACAGAAAAAATTGAGACATGGCTCATTGTAAAGAACTCTCCATGGGGAATAAAATATGTAAATGATGACGTCATCAGTCACGTGGTTCGGTCGCCATCTTGGAAAAACGGCAAAACGTTGCGCCACTATATCTCCAAAAGTGCTGAACAGAAAAAATTGAGACATGGCTCATTGTAAAGAACTCTCCATGGGGAATAAAATATGTTAATGATGACGTCATATGTCACGTGGTCGGCCGCCATCTTGGAAAAACGGCAAAACTTTGCACCACTATATCTCCAAAAGTGCTGAACAGAAAAAATTGAGACATGGCTCATTGTAAAGAACTCTCCATGGGGAATAAAATATGTTAATGATGACGTCATCAGTCACGTGGTCGGCCGCCATCTTGGAAAAACGGCAAAACTTTGCACCACGAAATCTCCAAAAGTCCTGAACAGAAAAAATTGAGACATGGCTCATTGTAAAGAACTCTCCATGGGGAATAAAATATGTTAATGATGATGTCATATGTCACGTGGTCGGCCGCCATCTTGGAAAAACGGCAAAACTTTGCACCACTATATCTCCAAAAGTGCTGAACAGAAAAAATTGAGACATGGCTCATTGTAAAGAACTCTCCATGGGGAATAAAATATGTTAATGATGACGTCATCAGTCACGTGGTTCGGCCGCCATCTTGGAAAAACCGAAAAACTGCACCTCCACATCTCCAAAAGTCCTGAATAGAAAAAATTGAGGCATGGCTCATTGTAAAGAACTCTCCATGGGGAATAAAATATGTTAATGATGACGTCATCGGTCACGTGGTTCGGCCGCCATATTTGTCCTAAATGGCGGATAAAAAAGTACATTCCGGCAAGTCCTCGGTCTCTGACCGATTTTTCATTACTTGCCGGAAAAATTTTCCGGCAAGTATGTTGATCTGTTCGTTTGTTTGTTACTTGCCGGAAAAATTTTCCGGCAAGTATGTTGATCTGTTCGTTTGTTTGTCTGTCTGTTTGTCTGTCTGTCTGTCTGTCTGTTTGTTACTTGCCGGAAAAATTTTCCGGCAAGTATGTTGATCTGTTCGTTTGTTTGTTACTTGCCGGAAAAATTTTCCGGCAAGTATGTTGATCTGTTCGTTTGTTTGTCTGTTTGTCTGTCTGTTTGTCTGTCTGTCTGTTTGCAGCACTGCGTCTACACCGTTGCACGTAGAATCGCCAAACTTTGCACACATATTGGTCTTGCCCTGGAATAGACTGTGCCCAATTGATGACGTCATCGGTGACGTGGTTCGGCCGCCATCTTGGAAAAACCGAAAAACTTTGCACCTCTATATCTCCGAAAGTACTGAACAGAAAAAATTGAGACATGGCTCATTGTAAATAACTCTCCATGGGGAATAAAATATGTTACTGATGACGTCATCGGTCACGTGGTTCGGCCGCCATCTTGGAAAAACCGAAAAACTTTGCACCTCCATATCTCCGAAAGTGCTGAATAGACATAATTGAGACATGGCTCATTGTAGAGAACTCTCCATGGGGAATAAAATATGTTAATGATGACGTCATCAGTCACGTGGTTCGG
>NC_136261.1:160821780-160989280 GCF_964187855.1 Myxine glutinosa | reverse complement strand
AAGAACTCTCCATGGGGAATAAAATATGTTAATGATGACGTCATATGTCACGTGGTCGGCCGCCATCTTGGAAAAACGGCAAAACTTTGTTCCACTGTATCTCCAAAAGTGCTGAACAGATAAAATTGAGACATGGCTCATTGTAAAGAACTCTTCATGGGGAATAAAATATGTTAATGATGACATCATAGGTCACGTGGTTCGGCTGCCATCTTGGAAAAACCGAAAAACGTAGCACCTCCATATCTCCAAAAGTGCTGAATAGAAAAAGTTGAGACATGGCTCTTTGTAAAGAACTCTCCATGGGGAATAAAATATGTAAATGATGACGTCATCAGTCACGTGGTCGGCCGCCATCTTGGAAAAACGGCAAAACTTTGCACCACGAAATCTCCAAAAGTGCTGAACAGAAAAAATTGAGACATGGCTCATTGTAAAGAACTCTCCATGGGGAATAAAATATGTTAATGCTGATGTCATATGTCACGTGGTCGGCCGCCATCTTGGAAAAACGGCAAAATTTTGCACCACTATATCTCCAAAAGTGCTGAACAGAAAAAATTTAGACATGGCTCATTGTAAAGAACTCTCCATGGGGAATAAAATTTGTTAATGATGACGTCATGTGTCACGTGGTTCGGCCGCCATCTTGGAAAAACCGAAAAACTTAGCACCTCTATGTGTCCAAAAGTGCTGAATAGAAAAAATTGAGACATGCCTCATTGTAAAGAACTCTCCATGGGGAATAAAATATGTTAATGATGACGTCATCGGTCACGTGGTTCGGTCGCCATCTTGGAAAAACCGAAAAACTTTGCACTTCTATATCTCCGAAAGTACTGAACAGAAAAAATTGAGACATGGCTCATTGTAAATAACTCTCCATGGGGAATAAAATATGTTACTGATGACGTCATCGGTCACGTGGTTCGGCCGCCATATTTGTCCTAAATGGCCGATAAAAAAGTAAATTCCGGCAAGTCCTCGGTCTCTGACCGATTTTTCATCTGTTTGTCTGTCTGTTTGTCTGTCTGTCTGTTTGCAGCACTGCGTCTACACCGTTGCACGTAGAATCGCCAAACTTTGCAAACATATTGGTCTTGCCCTGGAATAGACTGTGCCCAATTGATGACGTCATCGGTGACGTGGTTCGGCCGCCATCTTGGAAAAACCGAAAAACTTTGCACCTCTATATCTCCGAAAGTACTGAACAGAAAAAATTGAGACATGGCTCATTGTAAATAACTCTCCATGGGGAATAAAATATGTTACTGATGACGTCATCGGTCACGTGGTTCGGCCGCCATCTTGGAAAAACCGAAAAACTTTGCACCTCCATATCTCCGAAAGTGCTGAATAGACATAATTGAGACATGGCTCATTGTAGAGAACTCTCCATGGGGAATAAAATATGTTAATGATGACGTCATCAGTCACGTGGTTCGGCCGCCATCTTGGAAAAACCGAAAAACTTTACACCTCCATATCTCCGAAAGTGCTGAACAGAAAAAATTGAGACATGGCTCATTGTAAATAACTCTCCATGGGGAATAAAATATGTTACTGATGACGTCATCGGTCACGTGGTTCGGCCGCCATCTTGGAAAAACCGAAAAACTTTGACACTCATTGAACATTGACATGACATTGCTCATGTTGACATGACATGGCTCATTGAGACCGCAATATTTTCCGCTTTGTAGACGGTATTTTCGGCCGCCATATTTGTTCTAAATGGCCAATAAAAAGTACATTCCGGCAAGTCCTCGGTCTCTGACCGATTTTTCATCTGTCTGTCTGTCTGTCTGTCTGTTTGTCTGTCTGTCTGTTTGCAGCACTGCGTCTACACCGTTGCACGTAGAATCGCCAAACTTTGCACAAATATTGGTCTTGCCCTGGAATAGACTGTGCCCAATTGATGATGTCATCGGTGACGTGGTTTGGCCGCCATCTTGGAAAAACCGAAAAACTTTGCACCTCTATATCTCCGAAAGTACTGAACAGAAAAAATTGAGACATGGCTCATTGTAAAGAACTCTCCATGGGGAATAAAATATGTTAATGATGACGTCATATGTCACGTGGTCGGCCGCCATCTTGGAAAAACGGCAAAACTTTGCACCACTATATCTCCAAAAGTGCTGAACAGAAAAAATTGAGACATGGCTCATTGTAAAGAACTCTTCATGGGGAATAAAATATGTTAATGATGACGTCATCAGTCACGTGGTTCGGCCGCCATCTTGGAAAAACGGCAAAAATTTGCACCTCCATATCTCTGAAAGTACAGAATAGAAAAAATTGAGACATGACTCATTGTAAAGAACTCTCCATGGGGAATAAAATATGTTAATGATGACGTCATAGGTCACGTGGTTCGGCCGCCATCTTGGAAAAACCGAAAAACGTAGCACCTCCATATCTCCAAAAGTGCTGAATAGAAATAATTGAGACATGGCTCATTGTAAAGAACTCTCCATGGGGAATAAAATATGTTAATGATGACGTCATCGGTCACGTGGTTCGGCCGCCATATTTGTCCTAAATGGCCGATAAAAAAGTAAATTCCGGCAAGTCCTCGGTCTCTGACCGATTTTTCATCTGTTTGTCTGTCTGTCTGTTTGTCTGTTTGTCTGTCTGTTTGCAGCACTGCGTCTACACCGTTGCACGGAGAATCGCCAAACTTTGCACACATATTCGTCTTGCCCTGGAATAGACTGTGCCCAATTTATGACGTCATCGGTCAGGTGTTTCGGCCGCCATCTTGGAAAAACCGAAAACCTTTGCACCTCCATATCTCCGAAAGTCCTGAATAGAAAAAATTGGAACGTGGCTCATTGTAAAGAACTCTCCATGGGGAATAAAATATGTTAATGATTACGTCATTGGTCACGTGGTTCGGCCGCCATCTTGGAAAAACCGGAAAAATTTACACCTCCATATCTCCGAAAGTGCTGAATAGAAAAAATTGAGACATGGCTCATTGGAAAGAACTCTCCAGGGGGAATAAAATATGTTAATGATGACGTCATCGGTCACGTGGTTCGGCCGCCATCTTGGAAAATCCGAAAAACGTTGCACCTCTATCTCCAAAAGTGCTGAACAGAAAAAATTGAGACATGGCTCATTGGAAAGAACTCTCCAGGGGGAATAAAATATGTTAATGATGATGTCATCGGTCAGGTGGTTCAGCCGCCATATTTGTCCTAAATGGCCGATAAAAAAGTAAATTCCGGCAAGTCCTCGGTCTCTGACCGATTTTTCATTACTTGCCGGAAAAATTTTCCGGCAAGTATGTTGATCTGTTCGTTACTTGCCGGAAAAATTTTCCGGCAAGTATGTTGATCTGTTCGTTTGTTTGTCTGTCTGTCTGTCTGTTTGTCTGTCTGTTTGTCTGTTTGCAGCACTGCGTCTACACCGTTGCACGGAGAATCGCCAAACTTTGCACACATAATGGTCTTGCCCTCGAATATACTGTGCCTCAATGATGACGTCATCGGTGACGTGGTTCGGCCGCCATCTTGGAAAAACCGAATAAATTTGCACCTCTATATCTCCGAAAGTACTGAACAGAAAAAATTGAGACATGGCTCATTGGAAAGAACTCTCCATGCGGAATAAAATATGTAAATGATGACGTCATCAGTTACGTGGTTCGGTCGCCATCTTGGAAAAACGGCAAAAAGGTTGCGCCACTATATCTCCAAAAGTGCTGAACAGAAAAAATTGAGACATGGCTCATTGGAAAGAACTCTCCATGGGGAATAAAATATGTAAATGATGACGTCATCAGTCACGTGGTTCGGTCGCCATCTTGGAAAAACGGCAAAACGTTGCGCCACTATATCTCCAAAAGTGCTGAACAGAAAAAATTGAGACATGGCTCATTGGAAAGAACTCTCCATGGGGAATAAAATATGTTAATGATGCCGTCATATGTCACGTGGTCGGCCGCCATCTTGGAAAAACGGAAAAACTTTGCACCACTATATCTCCAAAAGTGCTGAACAGAAATAATTGAGACATGGCTCATTGTAAAGAACTCTCCATGGGGAATAAAATATGTTAATGATGACGTCATCAGTCACGTGGTCGGCCGCCATCTTGGAAAAACGGCAAAACTTTGCACCACAAAATCTCCAAAAGTGCTGAACAGAAAAAATTGAGACATGGCTCATTGTAAAGAACTCTCCATGGGGAATAAAATATGTTAATGATGACGCCATCGGTCACGTGGTTCGGCCGCCATCTTGGAAAAATGGGAAAACTTTGCACCACTATATCTCCAAAAGTGCAGAATGGAAAAAATTGAGACATGGCTCATTGTAAAGAACTCTCAATGGGGAATAAAATATGTTAATGATGACGTCATATGTCACGTGGTTCGGCCGCCATCTTGGAAAAACCGAAAAATTGTGCACCTCCATATCTCTGAAAGTGCTGAATAGAAAAAATTGAGACATGGCTCATTGTAAAGAACTCTCCATGGGGAATAAAATATGTTAATGATGACATCATAGGTCACGTGGTTCGGCTGCCATCTTGGAAAAACCGAAAAACGTAGCACCTCCATAACTCCAAAAGTGCTGAATAGAAAAAGTTGAGACATGGCTCTTTGTAAAGAACTCTCCATGGGGAATAATATATGTTAATGATGACGTCATCTATCACGTGCTTCGGACGCCATATTTGTCTTAAATGGCCGATAAAAGAGTACATTCCGGCAAGTCCTCGGTCTCTGACCGATTTTTCATTTGTTTGTCTGTCTGTCTGTTTGTCTGTCTGTTTGTCTGTCTGTTTGTCTGTTTGCAGCACTGCGTCTACACCGTTGCACGGAGAATCGCCAAACTTTGCACACATAATGGTCTTGCCCTCTAATATACTGTGCCTCAATGATGACGTCATCAGTGACGTGGTTCGGCCGCCATCTTGGATAAACCGAATAAATTTGCACCTCTATATCTCCGAAAGTACTGAACAGAAAAAATTGAGACATGGCTCATTGTAAAGAACTCTCCATGGGGAATAAAATATGTTAATGATGACGTCATATGTCACGTGGTCGGCCGCCATCTTGGAAAAACGGCAAAAATTTGCACCACTATATCTCCAAAAGTGCTGAACAGAAAAAATTGAGACATGGCTCATTGTAAAGAACTCTCCATGGGGAATAAAATATGTAAATGATGACGTCATCAGTCACGTGGTTCGGTCGCCATCTTGGAAAAACGGCAAATCGTTGCGCCACTATATCTCCAAAAGTGCTGAACAGAAAAAATTGAGACATGGCTCATTGGAAAGAACTCTCCATGGGGAATAAAATATGTTAATGATGACGTCATATGTCACGTGGTCGGCCGCCATCTTGGAAAAACGGCAAAACTTTGCACCACTATATCTCCAAAAGTGCTGAACAGAATAATTGAGACATGGCTCATTGTAAAGAACTCTCCATGGGGAATAAAATATGTTAATGATGACGTCATCAGTCACGTGGTCGGCCGCCATCTTGGAAAAACGGCAAAACTTTGCACCACAAAATCTCCAAAAGTGCTGAACAGAAAAAATTGAGACATGGCTCATTGTAAAGAACTCTCCATGGGGAATAAAATATGTTAATGATGACGCCATCGGTCACGTGGTTCGGCCGCCATCTTGGAAAAATGGGAAAACTTTGCACCACTATATCTCCGAAAGTGCTGAAATGAAAAAATTGAGACATGGCTCATTGTAAAGAACTCTCCATGGGGAATAAAATATGTTAATGATGACGTCATATGTCACGTGGTCGGCCGCCATCTTGGAAAAACGGCAAAACTTTGTTCCACTGTATCTCCAAAAGTGCTGAACAGATAAAATTGAGACATGGCTCATTGTAAAGAACTCTTCATGGGGAATAAAATATGTTAATGATGACATCATAGGTCACGTGGTTCGGCTGCCATCTTGGAAAAACCGAAAAACGTAGCACCTCCATATCTCCAAAAGTGCTGAATAGAAAAAGTTGAGACATGGCTCTTTGTAAAGAACTCTCCATGGGGAATAAAATATGTAAATGATGACGTCATCAGTCACGTGGTCGGCCGCCATCTTGGAAAAACGGCAAAACTTTGCACCACGAAATCTCCAAAAGTGCTGAACAGAAAAAATTGAGACATGGCTCATTGTAAAGAACTCTCCATGGGGAATAAAATATGTTAATGCTGATGTCATATGTCACGTGGTCGGCCGCCATCTTGGAAAAACGGCAAAATTTTGCACCACTATATCTCCAAAAGTGCTGAACAGAAAAAATTTAGACATGGCTCATTGTAAAGAACTCTCCATGGGGAATAAAATTTGTTAATGATGACGTCATGTGTCACGTGGTTCGGCCGCCATCTTGGAAAAACCGAAAAACTTAGCACCTCTATGTGTCCAAAAGTGCTGAATAGAAAAAATTGAGACATGCCTCATTGTAAAGAACTCTCCATGGGGAATAAAATATGTTAATGATGACGTCATCGGTCACGTGGTTCGGTCGCCATCTTGGAAAAACCGAAAAACTTTGCACTTCTATATCTCCGAAAGTACTGAACAGAAAAAATTGAGACATGGCTCATTGTAAAGAACTCTCCATGGGGAATAAAATATGTTAATGATGACATCATCAGTCACGTGGTCGGCCGCCATCTTGGAAAAACCGAAAAACTTTGCACCTCTATATCTCCGAAAGTACTGAACAGAAAAAATTGAGACATGCCTCATTGTAAAGAACTCTCCATGGGGAATAAAATATGTAAATGATGACGTCATCAGTCACGTGGTTCGGTCGCCATCTTGGAAAAACCGAAAAACTTTGCACTTCTATATCTCCGAAAGTACTGAACAGAAAAAATTGAGACATGGCTCATTGTAAAGAACTCTCCATGGGGAATAAAATATGTTAATGATGACATCATCAGTCACGTGGTCGGCCGCCATCTTGGAAAAACCGAAAAACTTTGCACCTCTATATCTCCGAAAGTACTGAACAGAAAAAATTGAGACATGCCTCATTGTAAAGAACTCTCCATGGGGAATAAAATATGTAAATGATGACGTCATCAGTCACGTGGTTCGGTCGCCATCTTGGAAAAACGGCAAAACGTTGCGCCACTATATCTCCAAAAGTGCTGAACAGAAAAAATTGAGACATGGCTCATTGTAAAGAACTCTCCATGGGGAATAAAATTTGTTAATGATGACGTCATATGTCACGTGGTTCGGCCGCCATCTTGGAAAAACCGAAAAACTTAGCACCTCTATGTGTCCAAAAGTGCTGAATAGAAAAAATTGAGACATGCCTCATTGTAAAGAACTCTCCATGGGGAATAAAATATGTTAATGATGACGTCATCGGTCACGTGGTTCGGCCGCCATATTTGTCCTCAATGGCCAATAAAAAAGTACATTCCGGCAAGTCCTCGGTCTCTGACCGATTTTTCATCTGTCTGTTTGTCTGTCTGTTTGTCTGTTTGCAGCACTGCGTCTACACCGTTGCACGGAGAATCGCCAAACTTTGCACACATAATGGTCTTGCCCTCTAATATACTGTGCCTCAATGATGACGTCATCAGTGACGTGGTTCGGCCGCCATCTTGGATAAACCGAATAAATTTGCACCTCTATATCTCCGAAAGTACTGAACAGAAAAAATTGAGACATGGCTCATTGTAAAGAACTCTCCATGGGGAATAAAATATGTTAATGATGACGTCATATGTCACGTGGTCGGCCGCCATCTTGGAAAAACGGCAAAAATTTGCACCACTATATCTCCAAAAGTGCTGAACAGAAAAAATTGAGACATGGCTCATTGTAAAGAACTCTCCATGGGGAATAAAATATGTAAATGATGACGTCATCAGTCACGTGGTTCGGTCGCCATCTTGGAAAAACGGCAAATCGTTGCGCCACTATATCTCCAAAAGTGCTGAACAGAAAAAATTGAGACATGGCTCATTGGAAAGAACTCTCCATGGGGAATAAAATATGTTAATGATGACGTCATATGTCACGTGGTCGGCCGCCATCTTGGAAAAACGGCAAAACTTTGCACCACTATATCTCCAAAAGTGCTGAACAGAATAATTGAGACATGGCTCATTGTAAAGAACTCTCCATGGGGAATAAAATATGTTAATGATGACGTCATCAGTCACGTGGTCGGCCGCCATCTTGGAAAAACGGCAAAACTTTGCACCACAAAATCTCCAAAAGTGCTGAACAGAAAAAATTGAGACATGGCTCATTGTAAAGAACTCTCCATGGGGAATAAAATATGTTAATGATGACGCCATCGGTCACGTGGTTCGGCCGCCATCTTGGAAAAATGGGAAAACTTTGCACCACTATATCTCCGAAAGTGCTGAAATGAAAAAATTGAGACATGGCTCATTGTAAAGAACTCTCCATGGGGAATAAAATATGTTAATGATGACGTCATATGTCACGTGGTCGGCCGCCATCTTGGAAAAACGGCAAAACTTTGTTCCACTGTATCTCCAAAAGTGCTGAACAGATAAAATTGAGACATGGCTCATTGTAAAGAACTCTCCATGGGGAATAAAATATGTTAATGATGACATCATAGGTCACGTGGTTCGGCTGCCATCTTGGAAAAACCGAAAAACGTAGCACCTCCATATCTCCAAAAGTGCTGAATAGAAAAAGTTGAGACATGGCTCTTTGTAAAGAACTCTCCATGGGGAATAAAATATGTAAATGATGACGTCATCAGTCACGTGGTCGGCCGCCATCTTGGAAAAACGGCAAAACTTTGCACCACGAAATCTCCAAAAGTGCTGAACAGAAAAAATTGAGACATGGCTCATTGTAAAGAACTCTCCATGGGGAATAAAATATGTTAATGCTGATGTCATATGTCACGTGGTCGGCCGCCATCTTGGAAAAACGGCAAAATTTTGCACCACTATATCTCCAAAAGTGCTGAACAGAAAAAATTTAGACATGGCTCATTGTAAAGAACTCTCCATGGGGAATAAAATTTGTTAATGATGACGTCATGTGTCACGTGGTTCGGCCGCCATCTTGGAAAAACCGAAAAACTTAGCACCTCTATGTGTCCAAAAGTGCTGAATAGAAAAAATTGAGACATGCCTCATTGTAAAGAACTCTCCATGGGGAATAAAATATGTTAATGATGACGTCATCGGTCACGTGGTTCGGTCGCCATCTTGGAAAAACCGAAAAACTTTGCACTTCTATATCTCCGAAAGTACTGAACAGAAAAAATTGAGACATGGCTCATTGTAAAGAACTCTCCATGGGGAATAAAATATGTTAATGATGACATCATCAGTCACGTGGTCGGCCGCCATCTTGGAAAAACCGAAAAACTTTGCACCTCTATATCTCCGAAAGTACTGAACAGAAAAAATTGAGACATGCCTCATTGTAAAGAACTCTCCATGGGGAATAAAATATGTAAATGATGACGTCATCAGTCACGTGGTTCGGTCGCCATCTTGGAAAAACCGAAAAACTTTGCACTTCTATATCTCCGAAAGTACTGAACAGAAAAAATTGAGACATGGCTCATTGTAAAGAACTCTCCATGGGGAATAAAATATGTTAATGATGACATCATCAGTCACGTGGTCGGCCGCCATCTTGGAAAAACCGAAAAACTTTGCACCTCTATATCTCCGAAAGTACTGAACAGAAAAAATTGAGACATGCCTCATTGTAAAGAACTCTCCATGGGGAATAAAATATGTAAATGATGACGTCATCAGTCACGTGGTTCGGTCGCCATCTTGGAAAAACGGCAAAACGTTGCGCCACTATATCTCCAAAAGTGCTGAACAGAAAAAATTGAGACATGGCTCATTGTAAAGAACTCTCCATGGGGAATAAAATTTGTTAATGATGACGTCATATGTCACGTGGTTCGGCCGCCATCTTGGAAAAACCGAAAAACTTAGCACCTCTATGTGTCCAAAAGTGCTGAATAGAAAAAATTGAGACATGCCTCATTGTAAAGAACTCTCCATGGGGAATAAAATATGTTAATGATGACGTCATCGGTCACGTGGTTCGGCCGCCATATTTGTCCTCAATGGCCAATAAAAAAGTACATTCCGGCAAGTCCTCGGTCTCTGACCGATTTTTCATTTGTCTGTCTGTCTGTCTGTCTGTCTGTTTGTCTGTCTGTTTGCAGCACTGCGTCTACACCGTTGCACGTAGAATCGCCAAACTTTGCACACATATTGGTCTTGCCCTGGAATAGACTGTGCCCAATTGATGACGTCATCGGTCACGTGGTTCGGCCGCCATCTTGGAAAAACCGAAAAACCTTGCACCTCCATATCTCCGAAAGTACTGAACAGGAAAAATTGAGACATGGCTCATTGTAAAGAACTCTCCATGGGGAATACAATATGTTAATGATGACGTCATCAGTCACGTGGTTCGGCCGCCATCTTGGAAAAACCGAAAAAATTTGCACCGCTACATCTCCGAAAGAACTGAACAGAAAAAATTGAGACATGGCTCATTGTAAAGAACTCTATGGGGAATAAAATATGTTAATGATGACGTCATCAGTCACGTGGTCGGCCGCCATCTTGGAAAAACGGCAAAACTTTGCACCACTATATCTCCAAAAGTGCTGAACAGAAAAAATTGAGACATGGCTCATTGTAAAGAACTCTCCATGGGGAATAAAATATGTTAATGATGATGTCATATGTCACGTGGTCGGCCGCCATCTTGGAAAAACGGCAAAACTTTGCACCACTATATCTCCAAAAGTGCTGAACAGACAAAATTGAGACATGGCTCATTGGAAAGAACTCTCCATGGGGAATAAAATATGTTAATGATGTCATATGTCACGTGGTCGGCCGCCATCTTGGAAAAACGGCAAAACTTTGCACCACTATATCTCCAAAAGTGCTGAACAGAAAAAATTGAGACATGGCTCATTGTGAAGAACTCTCCATGTGGAATAAAATATGTAAATGATGACGTCATCAGTCAAGTGGTTGGCCGCCATCTTGGAAAAACGGAAAAAAATTTCACCTCCATATCTCCGAAAGTGCTGAATAGAAAAAATTGAGACATGGCTCATTGGAAAGAACTCTCCAGGGGGAATAAAATATGTTAATGATGACGTCATCAGTCACGTCGTTCTGCTGCCATCTTGGAAAATTCGAAAAACTTTGCACCTCCATATCTCCGAAGGTGCTGAATAGAAAAAATTGAGACATGGCTCATTGTAAAGAACTCTCCATGGGGAATAAAATATGTTAATGATGACGTCATCGGTCACGTGGTTCGGTCGCCATCTTGGAAAAACCGAAAAACTTTGCACTTCTATATCTCCGAAAGTACTGAACAGAAAAAATTGAGACATGGCTCATTGTAAAGAACTCTCCATGGGGAATAAAATATGTTAATGATGACATCATCAGTCACGTGGTCGGCCGCCATCTTGGAAAAACCGAAAAACTTTGCACCTCTATATCTCCGAAAGTACTGAACAGAAAAAATTGAGACATGCCTCATTGTAAAGAACTCTCCATGGGGAATAAAATATGTAAATGATGACGTCATCAGTCACGTGGTTCGGTCGCCATCTTGGAAAAACCGAAAAACTTTGCACTTCTATATCTCCGAAAGTACTGAACAGAAAAAATTGAGACATGGCTCATTGTAAAGAACTCTCCATGGGGAATAAAATATGTTAATGATGACATCATCAGTCACGTGGTCGGCCGCCATCTTGGAAAAACCGAAAAACTTTGCACCTCTATATCTCCGAAAGTACTGAACAGAAAAAATTGAGACATGCCTCATTGTAAAGAACTCTCCATGGGGAATAAAATATGTAAATGATGACGTCATCAGTCACGTGGTTCGGTCGCCATCTTGGAAAAACGGCAAAACGTTGCGCCACTATATCTCCAAAAGTGCTGAACAGAAAAAATTGAGACATGGCTCATTGTAAAGAACTCTCCATGGGGAATAAAATTTGTTAATGATGACGTCATATGTCACGTGGTTCGGCCGCCATCTTGGAAAAACCGAAAAACTTAGCACCTCTATGTGTCCAAAAGTGCTGAATAGAAAAAATTGAGACATGCCTCATTGTAAAGAACTCTCCATGGGGAATAAAATATGTTAATGATGACGTCATCGGTCACGTGGTTCGGCCGCCATATTTGTCCTCAATGGCCAATAAAAAAGTACATTCCGGCAAGTCCTCGGTCTCTGACCGATTTTTCATCTGTCTGTTTGTCTGTCTGTTTGTCTGTTTGCAGCACTGCGTCTACACCGTTGCACGGAGAATCGCCAAACTTTGCACACATAATGGTCTTGCCCTCTAATATACTGTGCCTCAATGATGACGTCATCAGTGACGTGGTTCGGCCGCCATCTTGGATAAACCGAATAAATTTGCACCTCTATATCTCCGAAAGTACTGAACAGAAAAAATTGAGACATGGCTCATTGTAAAGAACTCTCCATGGGGAATAAAATATGTTAATGATGACGTCATATGTCACGTGGTCGGCCGCCATCTTGGAAAAACGGCAAAAATTTGCACCACTATATCTCCAAAAGTGCTGAACAGAAAAAATTGAGACATGGCTCATTGTAAAGAACTCTCCATGGGGAATAAAATATGTAAATGCTGACGTCATCAGTCACGTGGTTCGGTCGCCATCTTGGAAAAACGGCAAATCGTTGCGCCACTATATCTCCAAAAGTGCTGAACAGAAAAAATTGAGACATGGCTCATTGGAAAGAACTCTCCATGGGGAATAAAATATGTTAATGATGACGTCATATGTCACGTGGTCGGCCGCCATCTTGGAAAAACGGCAAAACTTTGCACCACTATATCTCCAAAAGTGCTGAACAGAATAATTGAGACATGGCTCATTGTAAAGAACTCTCCATGGGGAATAAAATATGTTAATGATGACGTCATCAGTCACGTGGTCGGCCGCCATCTTGGAAAAACGGCAAAACTTTGCACCACAAAATCTCCAAAAGTGCTGAACAGAAAAAATTGAGACATGGCTCATTGTAAAGAACTCTCCATGGGGAATAAAATATGTTAATGATGACGCCATCGGTCACGTGGTTCGGCCGCCATCTTGGAAAAATGGGAAAACTTTGCACCACTATATCTCCGAAAGTGCTGAAATGAAAAAATTGAGACATGGCTCATTGTAAAGAACTCTCCATGGGGAATAAAATATGTTAATGATGACGTCATATGTCACGTGGTCGGCCGCCATCTTGGAAAAACGGCAAAACTTTGTTCCACTGTATCTCCAAAAGTGCTGAACAGATAAAATTGAGACATGGCTCATTGTAAAGAACTCTCCATGGGGAATAAAATATGTTAATGATGACATCATAGGTCACGTGGTTCGGCTGCCATCTTGGAAAAACCGAAAAACGTAGCACCTCCATATCTCCAAAAGTGCTGAATAGAAAAAGTTGAGACATGGCTCTTTGTAAAGAACTCTCCATGGGGAATAAAATATGTAAATGATGACGTCATCAGTCACGTGGTCGGCCGCCATCTTGGAAAAACGGCAAAACTTTGCACCACGAAATCTCCAAAAGTGCTGAACAGAAAAAATTGAGACATGGCTCATTGTAAAGAACTCTCCATGGGGAATAAAATATGTTAATGCTGATGTCATATGTCACGTGGTCGGCCGCCATCTTGGAAAAACGGCAAAATTTTGCACCACTATATCTCCAAAAGTGCTGAACAGAAAAAATTTAGACATGGCTCATTGTAAAGAACTCTCCATGGGGAATAAAATTTGTTAATGATGACGTCATGTGTCACGTGGTTCGGCCGCCATCTTGGAAAAACCGAAAAACTTAGCACCTCTATGTGTCCAAAAGTGCTGAATAGAAAAAATTGAGACATGCCTCATTGTAAAGAACTCTCCATGGGGAATAAAATATGTTAATGATGACGTCATCGGTCACGTGGTTCGGTCGCCATCTTGGAAAAACCGAAAAACTTTGCACTTCTATATCTCCGAAAGTACTGAACAGAAAAAATTGAGACATGGCTCATTGTAAAGAACTCTCCATGGGGAATAAAATATGTTAATGATGACATCATCAGTCACGTGGTCGGCCGCCATCTTGGAAAAACCGAAAAACTTTGCACCTCTATATCTCCGAAAGTACTGAACAGAAAAAATTGAGACATGCCTCATTGTAAAGAACTCTCCATGGGGAATAAAATATGTAAATGATGACGTCATCAGTCACGTGGTTCGGTCGCCATCTTGGAAAAACCGAAAAACTTTGCACTTCTATATCTCCGAAAGTACTGAACAGAAAAAATTGAGACATGGCTCATTGTAAAGAACTCTCCATGGGGAATAAAATATGTTAATGATGACATCATCAGTCACGTGGTCGGCCGCCATCTTGGAAAAACCGAAAAACTTTGCACCTCTATATCTCCGAAAGTACTGAACAGAAAAAATTGAGACATGCCTCATTGTAAAGAACTCTCCATGGGGAATAAAATATGTAAATGATGACGTCATCAGTCACGTGGTTCGGTCGCCATCTTGGAAAAACGGCAAAACGTTGCGCCACTATATCTCCAAAAGTGCTGAACAGAAAAAATTGAGACATGGCTCATTGTAAAGAACTCTCCATGGGGAATAAAATTTGTTAATGATGACGTCATATGTCACGTGGTTCGGCCGCCATCTTGGAAAAACCGAAAAACTTAGCACCTCTATGTGTCCAAAAGTGCTGAATAGAAAAAATTGAGACATGCCTCATTGTAAAGAACTCTCCATGGGGAATAAAATATGTTAATGATGACGTCATCGGTCACGTGGTTCGGCCGCCATATTTGTCCTCAATGGCCAATAAAAAAGTACATTCCGGCAAGTCCTCGGTCTCTGACCGATTTTTCATTTGTCTGTCTGTCTGTCTGTCTGTCTGTTTGTCTGTCTGTTTGCAGCACTGCGTCTACACCGTTGCACGTAGAATCGCCAAACTTTGCACACATATTGGTCTTGCCCTGGAATAGACTGTGCCCAATTGATGACGTCATCGGTCACGTGGTTCGGCCGCCATCTTGGAAAAACCGAAAAACCTTGCACCTCCATATCTCCGAAAGTACTGAACAGGAAAAATTGAGACATGGCTCATTGTAAAGAACTCTCCATGGGGAATACAATATGTTAATGATGACGTCATCAGTCACGTGGTTCGGCCGCCATCTTGGAAAAACCGAAAAAATTTGCACCGCTACATCTCCGAAAGAACTGAACAGAAAAAATTGAGACATGGCTCATTGTAAAGAACTCTATGGGGAATAAAATATGTTAATGATGACGTCATCAGTCACGTGGTCGGCCGCCATCTTGGAAAAACGGCAAAACTTTGCACCACTATATCTCCAAAAGTGCTGAACAGAAAAAATTGAGACATGGCTCATTGTAAAGAACTCTCCATGGGGAATAAAATATGTTAATGATGATGTCATATGTCACGTGGTCGGCCGCCATCTTGGAAAAACGGCAAAACTTTGCACCACTATATCTCCAAAAGTGCTGAACAGACAAAATTGAGACATGGCTCATTGGAAAGAACTCTCCATGGGGAATAAAATATGTTAATGATGTCATATGTCACGTGGTCGGCCGCCATCTTGGAAAAACGGCAAAACTTTGCACCACTATATCTCCAAAAGTGCTGAACAGAAAAAATTGAGACATGGCTCATTGTGAAGAACTCTCCATGTGGAATAAAATATGTAAATGATGACGTCATCAGTCAAGTGGTTGGCCGCCATCTTGGAAAAACGGAAAAAAATTTCACCTCCATATCTCCGAAAGTGCTGAATAGAAAAAATTGAGACATGGCTCATTGGAAAGAACTCTCCAGGGGGAATAAAATATGTTAATGATGACGTCATCAGTCACGTCGTTCTGCTGCCATCTTGGAAAATTCGAAAAACTTTGCACCTCCATATCTCCGAAGGTGCTGAATAGAAAAAATTGAGACATGGCTCATTGGAAAGAACTCTCCATGGGGAATAAAATATGTTAATTATGACGTCATCGGTCACGTGGTTCGGCCGCCATCTTGGAAAATCCGAAAAACGTTGCACCTCTATCTCCAAAAGTTCTGAACAGAAAAAATTGAGACATGGCTCATTGTAAAGAACTCTCCATGGGGAGTAAAATATGTTAATGATGACGTCATATGTCACGTGGTCGGCCGCCATCTTGGAAAAACGGCAAAACTTTGCACCACTATATCTCCACATGTGCTGAACAGAAAAAATTGAGACATGGCTCATTGTAAAGAACTCTCCATGGGGAATAAAATAGGTTAATAATGACGTCATAGGTCACGTGGTTCGGCCGCCATCTTGGAAAAACCTTAAAACCTAGCACCATATCTCTGAAAGTGCTGAATAGAAAAAATTGAGACATGACTCATTGTAAAGAACTCTCCATGGGGAATAAAATATGTTAATAATGACGTCATAGGTCACGTGGTTCGGCCGCCATCTTGGAAAAACCGTAAAACCTAGCACCTCCATATCTGTGAAAGTGCTGAATAGAAAAAATTGAGACATGACTCATTGTAAAGAACTCTCCATGGGGAATAAAACATGTTAATAATGACGTCATCGGTCACGTGGTTTAGCCGCCATCTTGGAAAAACCTAGCACCTCCAGATCTCCAAAAGTGCTGAATAGAAAAAATTGAGACATGGCTCATTGTAAAGAACTCTCCATGGGGAATCAAATATGGTAATGATGACATCATCAGTCACGTGGTTCGGCCGCCATCTTGGAAAAACGGAAAAAAAATTCACCTCCATATCTCCGAAAGTGCTGAATAGAAAAAATTGAGACATGGCTCATTGGAAAGAACTCTCCAGGGGGAATAAAATATGTTAATGATGACGTCATCAGTCACGTCGTTCTGCTGCCATCTTGGAAAATTCGAAAAACTTTGCACCTCCATATCTCCGAAGGTGCTGAATAGAAAAAATTGAGACATGGCTCATTGGAAAGAACTCTCCATGGGGAATAAAATATGTTAATTATGACGTCATCGGTCACGTGGTTCGGCCGCCATCTTGGAAAATCCGAAAAACGTTGCACCTCTATCTCCAAAAGTTCTGAACAGAAAAAATTGAGACATGGCTCATTGGAAAGAACTCTCCATGGGGAGTAAAATATGTTAATGATGACGTCATATGTCACGTGGTCGGCCGCCATCTTGGAAAAACGGCAAAACTTTGCACCACTATATCTCCACATGTGCTGAACAGAAAAAATTGAGACATGGCTCATTGTAAAGAACTCTCCATGGGGAATAAAATAGGTTAATAATGACGTCATAGGTCACGTGGTTCGGCCGCCATCTTGGAAAAACCGTAAAACCTAGCACCATATCTCTGAAAGTGCTGAATAGAAAAAATTGAGACATGACTCATTGTAAAGAACTCTCCATGGGGAATAAAATATGTTAATAATGACGTCATAGGTCACGTGGTTCGGCCGCCATCTTGGAAAAACCGTAAAACCTAGCACCTCCATATCTGTGAAAGTGCTGAATAGAAAAAATTGAGACATGACTCATTGTAAAGAACTCTCCATGGGGAATAAAACATGTTAATAATGACGTCATCGGTCACGTGGTTTAGCCGCCATCTTGGAAAAACCTAGCACCTCCAGATCTCCAAAAGTGCTGAATAGAAAAAATTGAGACATGGCTCATTGTAAAGAACTCTCCATGGGGAATCAAATATGGTAATGATGACATCATCAGTCACGTGGTTCGGCCGCCATCTTGGAAAAACCGAAAAATTTTGCACCACTATAGCTCCAAAATTGCTCAACAGAAAAAATTGAGACATGGCTCATTGTAAAGAACTCTCCATGGGGAATCAAATATGGTAATAATGACGTCATCGGTCACGTGGTTTAGCCGCCATCTTGGAAAAACCTAGCACCTCCAGATCTCCAAAAGTGCTGAATAGAAAAAATTGAGACATGGCTCATTGTAAAGAACTCTCCATGGGGAATAAAATATGTTAATGATGACGTCATCGTTCACGTGTTTCGGCCGCCATATTTGTCCTAAATGGCCGATAAAAAGTAAATTCCGGCAAGTCCTCGGTCTCTGACCGATTTTTCATTACTTGCCGGAAAAATTTTCCGGCAAGTATGTTGATCTGTTCGTTTGTTTGTCTGTCTGTCTGTCTGTCTGTCTGTTTGTCTGTCTGTTTGCAGCACTGCGTCTACACCGTTGCACGTAGAATCGCCAAACTTTGCACACATATTGGTCTTGCCCTGGAATAGACTGTGCCCAATTGATGACGTCATCGGTGACGTGGTTCGGCCGCCATCTTGGAAAAACCGAAAAATTTTGCACCTCTATATCTCCGAAAGTACTGAACAGAAAAAATTGAGACATGGCTCATTGTAAAGAACTCTCCATGGGGAATAAAATATGTAAATGATGACGTCATCAGTCACGTGGTTCGGTCGCCATCTTGGAAAAACGGCAAAACGTTGCGCCACTATATCTCCAAACGTGCTGAACAGAAAAAATTGAGACATGGCTCATTGTAAAGAACTCTCCATGGGGAATAAAATATGTTAATGATGACGTCATATGTCACGTGGTTGGCCGCCATCTTGGAAAAACGGCAAAACTTTGCACCACTATATCTCCAAAAGTGCTGAACAGAAAAAATTGAGACATGGCTCATTGTAAAGAACTCTCCATGGGGAATAAAATATGTTAATGATGACGTCATCAGTCACGTGGTCGGCCGCCATCTTGGAAAAACGGCAAAACTTTGCACCACGAAATCTCCAAAAGTCCTGAACAGAAAAAATTGAGACATGGCTCATTGTAAAGAACTCTCCATGGGGAATAAAATATGTTAACGATGATGTCATATGTCACGTGGTCGGCCGCCATCTTGGAAAAACGGCAAAACTTTGCACCACTATATCTCCAAAAGTGCTGAACAGAAAAAATTGAGACATGGCTCATTGTAAAGAACTCTCCATGGGGAATAAAATATGTTAATGATGACGTCATCAGTCACGTGGTTCGGCCGCCATCTTGGAAAAACCGAAAAACTCTGCACCTCCACATCTCCAAACGTCCTGAATAGAAAAAATTGAGACATGACTCATTGTAAAGAACTCTCCATGGGGAATAAAATATGTTAATGATGATGTCATAGGTTCCTCCATTATGACGTCATAATTCGCCAAGTACAAAACTTCATCCGATCAAGATGAAATTTCTTGAGCATCATCAAGGAATAAATTAGTTTAGAAAACAAGTAATGATGACTTCATCGGTCACGTGGTTTGGCCGCCATATTTGTCCTAAATGGCCGATAAAAAAGTACATTCCGGCAAGTCCTCGGTCTCTGACCGATTTTTCATTACTTGCCGGAAAAATTTTCCGGCAAGTATGTTGATCTGTTCGTTTGTTTGTCTGTCTGTCTGTTTGTCTGTCTGTTTGTCTGTCTGTTTGTCTGTTTGCAGCACTGCGTCTACACCGTTGCACGGAGAATCGCCAAACTTTGCACACATAATGGTCTTGCCCTCTAATATACTGTGCCTCAATGATGACGTCATCAGTGACGTGGTTCGGCCGCCATCTTGGATAAACCGAATAAATTTGCACCTCTATATCTCCGAAAGTACTGAACAGAAAAAATTGAGACATGGCTCATTGTAAAGAACTCTCCATGGGGAATAAAATATGTTAATGATGACGTCATATGTCACGTGGTCGGCCGCCATCTTGGAAAAACGGCAAAAATTTGCACCACTATATCTCCAAAAGTGCTGAACAGAAAAAATTGAGACATGGCTCATTGTAAAGAACTCTCCATGGGGAATAAAATATGTAAATGATGACGTCATCAGTCACGTGGTTCGGTCGCCATCTTGGAAAAACGGCAAATCGTTGCGCCACTATATCTCCAAAAGTGCTGAACAGAAAAAATTGAGACATGGCTCATTGGAAAGAACTCTCCATGGGGAATAAAATATGTTAATGATGACGTCATATGTCACGTGGTCGGCCGCCATCTTGGAAAAACGGCAAAACTTTGCACCACTATATCTCCAAAAGTGCTGAACAGAATAATTGAGACATGGCTCATTGTAAAGAACTCTCCATGGGGAATAAAATATGTTAATGATGACGTCATCAGTCACGTGGTCGGCCGCCATCTTGGAAAAACGGCAAAACTTTGCACCACAAAATCTCCAAAAGTGCTGAACAGAAAAAATTGAGACATGGCTCATTGTAAAGAACTCTCCATGGGGAATAAAATATGTTAATGATGACGCCATCGGTCACGTGGTTCGGCCGCCATCTTGGAAAAATGGGAAAACTTTGCACCTCAACATCTCCGAAAGTGCTGAAATGAAAAAATTGAGACATGGCTCATTGTAAAGAACTCTCCAGGGGGAATAAAATATGTTAATGATGACGTCATCAGTCGCGTGGTCGGCCGCCATCTTGGAAAAACCGAAAAACCTAGCACCTCCATATCTCCGAAAGTGCTGAATAGAAAAAATTGAGACATGGCTCATTGTCAAGAACTCTCCATGTGGAATAAAATATGTTAATGATGACGTCATCGGTCACGTGGTGCGGCCGCCATCTTGGAAAAACGGGAAAAAAATACACCTCCATATCTCCGAAAGTGCTGAATAGAAAAAATTGAGACATGGCTCATTGGAAAGAACTCTCCAGGGGGAATAAAATAAGTTAATGATGACGTCATCGGTCACGTGGTTCGGCCGCCATCTTGGAAAATCCGAAAAACGTTGCACCTCTATCTCCAAAAGTGCTGAACAGAAAAAATTGAGACATGGCTCATTGGAAAGAACTCTCCAGGGGGAATAAAATATGTTAATGATGTCGTCATCGGTCACGTGGTTCGGCCGCCATCTTGGAAAATCCGAAAAACGTTGCACCTCTATCTCCAAAAGTGCTGAACAGAAAAAATTGAGACATGGCTCATTGTAAAGAACTCTCCGTGGGGAATAAAATATGTTAATGATGATGTCATCGGTCAGGTGGTTCAGCCGCCATATTTGTCCTAAATGGCCGATAAAAAAGTAAATTCCGGCAAGTCCTCGGTCTCTGACCGATTTTTCATTTGTCTGTTTGTCTGTTTGTCTGTTTGTCTGTTTGTCTGTTTGCAGCACTACGTCTACACCGTTGCACGTAGAATCACCAAACTTTGCACATGTATTTGTCTTGCCCTCTAATATACTGTGCCCAAATGATGACGTCATCGGTCACGTGGTTCGGCCGCCATCTTGGAAAAACCGAAAAACTTTCCACCTCCATATCTCCGAAAGTCCTGAACAGAAAAAATTGAGACATGGCTCATTGTAAAGAACTCTCCATGGGGAATAAAATATGTTAATGATGACGTCATCAGTCACGTGGTCGGCCGCCATCTTGGAAAAACGGCAAAACTTTGCACCACGATATCTCCAAAAGTGCTGAACAGAAAAAATTGAGACATGGCTCATTGTAAAGAACGCTCCATGGGGAATAAAATATGTTAATGATAACGTCATATGTCACGTGGTCGGCCGCCATCTTGGAAAAACGGCAAAACTTTGCACCACTATATCTCCAAAAGTGCTGAACAGAAAAAATTGAGACATGGCTCATTGTAAAGAACTCTCCATGGGGAATAAAATATGTTAATGATGACGTCATCGGTCACGTGGTTCGGCCGCCATATTTGTCCTAAATGGCCGATAAAAAAGTACATTCCGGCAAGTCCTCGGTCTCTGACCGATTTTTCATCTGTCTGTTTGCAGCACTACGTCGACACCGTTGCACGTAGAATCGTCAAACTTTGCACACATATTTGCTTGCCCTGGAATAGACTGTCCAATTGATGACGTCATCGGTCACGTGGTTCGGTCGCCATCTTGGAAAAACCGAAAAAAAATTGCACCTCCATATCTCTGAAAGTGCTGAATAGAAAAAATTGAGACATGGCTCATTGTAAAGAACTCTCCATGGGGAATAAAATATGTTAATGATGATGTCATAGGTGCCTCCATTATGACATCATAATTCGACAAATACAAAACTTCATCCAATCAAGATGCAATTTCTTGAGCATCATCAAGGAATAAATTAGTTTAGAAAACAAATAATGATGACGTCATCAGTCACGTGGTTCGACCGCCATATTTGTCCAAAATGGATGATGAAAAAGTACATTCAGGCAAGTGCTCGGTCTCTGACCGATTTTTCATTACTTGCCGGAAAAATTTCCGGCAAGTATGTTGATCTGTTCGTTTGTTTGTCTGTTTGTCTGTCTGTCTGTTTGTTACTTGCCGGAAAAATTTTCCGGCAAGTATGTTGATCTGTTCGTTACTTGCCGGAAAAATTTTCCGGCAAGTATGTTGATCTGTTCGTTTGTTTGTCTGTCTGTCTGTTTGTCTGTCTGTTTGTCTGTCTGTTTGTCTGTTTGCAGCACTGCGTCTACACCGTTGCACGGAGAATCGCCAAACTTTGCACACATAATGGTCTTGCCCTCTAATATACTGTGCCTCAATGATGACGTCATCAGTGACGTGGTTCGGCCGCCATCTTGGAAAAACCGAATAAATTTGCACCTCTATATCTCCGAAAGTACTGAACAGAAAAAATTGAGACATGGCTCATTGTAAAGAACTCTCCATGGGGAATAAAATATGTTAATGATGACGTCATATGTCACGTGGTCGGCCGCCATCTTGGAAAAACGGCAAAAATTTGCACCACTATATCTCCAAAAGTGCTGAACAGAAAAAATTGAGACATGGCTCATTGTAAAGAACTCTCCATGGGGAATAAAATATGTAAATGATGACGTCATCAGTCACGTGGTTCGGTCGCCATCTTGGAAAAACGGCAAATCGTTGCGCCACTATATCTCCAAAAGTGCTGAACAGAAAAAATTGAGACATGGCTCATTGGAAAGAACTCTCCATGGGGAATAAAATATGTTAATGATGACGTCATATGTCACGTGGTCGGCCGCCATCTTGGAAAAACGGCAAAACTTTGCACCACTATATCTCCAAAAGTGCTGAACAGAATAATTGAGACATGGCTCATTGTAAAGAACTCTCCATGGGGAATAAAATATGTTAATGATGACGTCATCAGTCACGTGGTCGGCCGCCATCTTGGAAAAACGGCAAAACTTTGCACCACAAAATCTCCAAAAGTGCTGAACAGAAAAAATTGAGACATGGCTCATTGTAAAGAACTCTCCATGCGGAATAAAATATGTAAATGATGACGTCATCAGTCACGTGGTTCGGTCGCCATCTTGGAAAAACGGCAAAACGTTGCGCCACGATATCTCCAAAAGTGCTGAACAGAAAAAATTGAGACATGGCTCATTGTAAAGAACTCTCCATGGGGAATAAAATATGTTAATGATGACGTCATATGTCACGTGGTCGGCCGCCATCTTGGAAAAACGGCAAAATTTTGCACCACTATATCGCCAAAAGTGCTGAACAGAAAAAATTGAGACATGGCTCATTGTAAAGAACTCTCCATGGGGAATAAAATATGTTAATGATGACGTCATCAGTCACGTGGTCGGCTGCCATCTTGGAAAAACCGAAAAACCTAGCACCTCCATATCTCTGAAAGTGCTGAATAGAAAAAATTGAGACATGGCTCATTGTAAAGAACTCTCCATGGGGAATAAAATATGTTAATGATGTCATATGTCACGTGGTCGGCCGCCATCTTGGAAAAACCGAAAAACTCTGCACCTCCACATCTCCAAAAGTCCTGAATAGAAAAAATTGAGGCATGGCTCATTGTAAAGAACTCTCCATGGGGAATAAAATATGTTAATGATGACGTCATCGGTCACGTGGTTCGGCCGCCATATTTGTCCTAAATGGCAGATAAAAAAGTACATTCCGGCAAGTCCTCGGTCTCTGACCGATTTTTCATTTGTTTGTCTGTCTGTCTGTTTGTCTGTCTGTTTGTCTGTCTGTTTGTCTGTTTGCAGCACTGCGTCTACACCGTTGCACGGAGAATCGCCAAACTTTGCACACATAATGGTCTTGCCCTCTAATATACTGTGCCTCAATGATGACGTCATCAGTGACGTGGTTCGGCCGCCATCTTGGAAAAACCGAATAAATTTGCACCTCTATATCTCCGAAAGTACTGAACAGAAAAAATTGAGACATGGCTCATTGTAAAGAACTCTCCATGGGGAATAAAATATGTTAATGATGACGTCATATGTCACGTGGTCGGCCGCCATCTTGGAAAAACGGCAAAACTTTGCACCACTATATCTCCAAAAGTGCTGAACAGAAAAAATTGAGACATGGCTCATTGTAAAGAACTCTCCATGGGGAATAAAATATGTTAATGATGACGTCATCAGTCACGTGGTCGGCCGCCATCTTGGAAAAACGGCAAAACTTTGCACCACAAAATCTCCAAAAGTGCTGAACAGAAAAAATTGAGACATGGCTCATTGTAAAGAACTCTCCATGGGGAATAAAATATGTTAATGATGACGCCATCGGTCACGTGGTTCGGCCGCCATCTTGGAAAAATGGGAAAACTTTGCACCACTATATCTCCAAAAGTGCAGAATGGAAAAAATTGAGACATGGCTCATTGTAAAGAACTCTCAATGGGGAATAAAATATGTTAATGATGACGTCATATGTCACGTGGTTCGGCCGCCATCTTGGAAAAACCGAAAAATTGTGCACCTCCATATCTCTGAAAGTGCTGAATAGAAAAAATTGAGACATGGCTCATTGTAAAGAACTCTCCATGGGGAATAAAATATGTTAATGATGACATCATAGGTCACGTGGTTCGGCTGCCATCTTGGAAAAACCGAAAAACGTAGCACCTCCATATCTCCAAAAGTGCTGAATAGAAAAAGTTGAGACATGGCTCTTTGTGAAGAACTCTCCATGGGGAATAATATATGTTAATGATGACGTCATCTATCACGTGGTTCGGACGCCATATTTGTCTTAAATGGCCGATAAAAGAGTACATTCCGGCAAGTCCTCGGTCTCTGACCGATTTTTTGTCTGTTTGTCTGTTTGTCTGTTTGTCTGTTTGTCTGTTTGCAGCACTACGTCTACACCGTTGCACGTAGAATCACCAAACTTTGCACACGTATTTGTCTTGCCCTCTAATATACTGTGCCCAAATGATGACGTCATCGGTCACGTGGTTCGGCCGCCATCTTGGAAAAACCGAAAAATTTTGCACCTCGATATCTCAAAGTGCTGAACAGAAAAAATTGAGACATGGCTCATTGTAAAGAACTCTCCATGGGGAATAAAATATGTTAATGCTGACGTCATCGGTCACGTGGTTCGGCCGCCATCTTGGAAAAAACGAAAATTTTTGCACCTCCATATCTCCGAAAGTCCTGAACAGAAAAAATTGAGACATGGCTCATTGTAAAGAACTCACCATGGGGAATAAATTATGTTAATGATGACGTCATCGTTCACGTGATTCGGCCGCCATCTTGGAAAATCCGAAAAACTTTGCACCTCCATATCTCCGAAAGTGCTGAATAGAAAAAATTGAGACATGGCTCATTGTAAAGAACTCTCCATGGGGAATAAAATATGTTAATGATGACGTCATATGTCACGTGGTCGGCCGCCATCTTGGAAAAACGGCAAAACTTTGCACCACTATATCTCCAAAAGTGCTGAACAGAAAAAATTGAGACATGGCTCATTGGAAAGAACTCTCCATGGGGAATAAAATATGTTAATGATGACGTCATATGTCACGTGGTTCGGCCGCCATCTTGGAAAAACCGAAAAACGTTGCGCCACTATATCTCCAAAAGTGCTGAACAGAAAAAATTGAGACATGGCTCATTGTAAAGAACTCTCCATGTGGAATAAAATATGTTAATGATGACGTCATAGGTCACGTGGTTCGGCCGCCATCTTGGAAAAACCGAAAAACTTTGCACCTCCATATCTCTGAAAGTGCTGAATAGACAAAATTGAGACATGGCTCATTGTAAAGAACTCTCCATGGGGAATAAAATATGTTAATGATGACGTCATATGTCACGTGGTCGGCCGCCATCTTGGAAAAACGGCAAAACTTTGCACCACTATATCTCCAAAAGTGCTAAACAGAAAAAATTGAGACATGGCTCATTGTAAAGAACTCTCCATGTGGAATAAAATATGTTAATGATGACGTCATAGGTCACGTGGTTCGGCCGCCATCTTGGAAAAACCGAAAAACGAAGCACCTCTGTATCTCCGAAACTGCTGAAGGGAAAAAATTGAGACATGGCTCATTGTAAAGAACTCTCCATGGGGAATGAAATATGTTAATGATGACGTCATCGGTCACGTGATTCGGCCGCCATCTTGTGAAAAACCGAAAAACTCCACCTCCACATCTCCAAAAGTCCTGAATAGAAAAAATTGAGGCATGGCTCATTGTAACGAACTCTCCATGGGGAATAAAATATGTTAATGATGACATCATCGCTCATGTGGTTCGGCCGCCATATTTGTCCTAAATGGCCGATAAAAAAGTACATTCCGGCAAGTCCTCGGTCTCTGACCGATTTTTCATTTGTTTGTCTGTCTGTTTGTCTGTCTGTTTGCAGCACTGCGTCTACACCGTTGCACGTAGAATCGCCAAACTTTGCACACATATTGGTCTTGCCCTGGAATAGACTGTGCCCAATTGATGACGTCATTGGTCACGTGGTTCGGCCGCCATCTTGGAAAAATTTTGCACCTCTATATCTCCGAAAGTGCTGAACAGAAAAAATTGAGACATGGCTCATTGTAAAGAACTCTCCATGGAGAATAAAATATGTTAATGATGACGTCATCAGTCCCGTGGTTCGGCCGCCATCTTGGAAAAACCGAAAATTTTTGCACCTCCATATCTCCAAAAGCACTGAATGGAAAAAATTGAGACATGGCTCATTGTAAAGAACTCTCCATGGGGAATAAAATATGTTAATGATGACGTCATATGTCACGTGGTCGGCTGCCATCTTGGAAAAACGGCAAAACTTTGCACCACTATATCTCCAAAAGTGGTGAACAGAGAAAATTGAGACATGGCTCATTGTAAAGAACTCTCCATGGGGAATAAAATATGTTAATGATGACGTCATCAGTCACGTGGTTCGGCCGCCATCTTGGAAAAACCGAAAAATTTTGCACCTCCATATGTTCGGAAGTGCTGAATAGAAAACATTGAGACATGGCTCATTGTAAAGAACTCTCCACGGGGAATAAAATATGTTAATGATGACATCATCGGTCACGTGGTTCGGCCGCCATATTTGTCCTAAATGGCCGATAATAAAGTAAATTCCGGCAAGTCCTCGGTCTCTGACCGATTTTTCATCTGTCTGTTTGTCTGTTTGTCTGTCTGTTTGTCTGTCTGTTTGCAGCACTGCGTCTACACCGTTGCACGTAGAATCGCCAAACTTTGCACACATATTGGTCTTGCCCTGGAATAGACTGTGCCCAATTGATGACGTCATCGGTGACGTGGTTCGGCCGCCATCTTGGAAAAACCGAAAAAGTTTACACCTCTATATCTCCGAAAGTACTGAACAGAAAAAATTGAGACATGGCTCATTGTAAAGAACTCTCCATGGGGAATAAAATATGTAAATGATGACGTCATCAGACACGTGGTTCGGTCGCCATCTTGGAAAAACGGCAAAACGTTGCGCCACTATATCTCCAAAAGTGCTGAACAGAAAAAATTGAGACATGGCTCATTGTAAAGAACTCTCCATGGGGAATAAAATATGTTAATGATGACGTCATCAGTCACGTGGTTCGGCCGCCATCTTGGAAAAACCGAAAATTTTTGCACCTCGATATCTCAAAGTGCTGACAGAAAAAATTGAGACATGGCTCATTGTAAAGAACTCTTCATGGGGAATAAAATATGTTAATGATGACGTCAGCAGTCACGTGGTTCGGCCGCCATCTTGGGAAAACCGAAAATTTTTGCACCTCCATATCTCCGAAAGTCCTGAACAGAAAAAATTGAGACATGGCTCATTGTAAAGAACTCTCCATGGGGAATAAAATATGTTAATGATGACGTCATCAGTCACGTGGTTCGGCCGCCATCTTGGGAAAACCGAAAAACTTTGCACCACTATATCTCCAAAAGTGCTGAGCAGAAAAAATGGAGACATGGCTCATTGTGAAGAACTCTCCATGTGGAATAAAATATGTTAATGATGACGTCATCAGTCACGTGGTTCGGCCGCCATCTTGGAAAAACCGAAAAACTATGCACCTCCATATCTCCGAAAGTGCTGAATAGAAAAAATTGAGACATGGCCCATTGTAAAGAACTCTCCATGGGGAATAAAATATGTTAATGATGATGTCATCAGTCACGTGGTTCGGCCGCCATCTTGGAAAAACCGAAAAAGTCTGCACCTCCACATCTCCAAAAGTCCTGAATAGAAAAAATTGAGGTATGGCTCATTGTAAACAACTCTCCACGTGGAATAAAATATGTTAATGATGACATCATCGGTCACGTGGTTCGGCCGCCATATTTGTCTTAAATGGCCGATAAAAGAGTACATTCCGGCAAGTCCTCGGTCTCTGACCGATTTTTCATCTGTTTGTCTGTTTGTCTGTTTGTCTGTTTGTCTGTTTGCAGCACTGCGTCTACACCGTTGCACGGAGAATCGCCAAACTTTGCACACATATTGGTCTTGCCCTGGAATAGACTGTGCCCAATTGATGACGTCATCGGTGACGTGGTTCGGCCGCCATCTTGGAAAAACCGAAAAACTTTGCACCTCTATATCTCCGAAAGTACTGTACAGAAAAAATTGAGACATGGCTCATTGTAAAGAACTCTCCATGGGGAATAAAATATGTTTATGATGACGTCATATGTCACGTGGTCGGCCGCCATCTTGGAAAAACGGCAAAACTTTGCACCGCTATATCTCCAAAAGTGCTGAACAGAAAAAATTGAGACATGGCTCATTGTAAAGAACTCTCCATGGGTAATAAAATATGTTAATGATGACGTCATCAGTCACGTGGTTCGGCCGCCATCTTGGAAAATGGCAAAATTTTGCACCACTATATCTCCAAAAGTGCTGAACAGAAAAAATTGAGCTCATTGTAAAGAACTCTCCATGGGGAATAAAATGTTAGTGATGACGTCATTGGTCACGTGGTTCGGCCGCCATCTTGGAAAAAGTTTGCAACTCTATATCTCCGAAAGTGCTGAACAGAAAAAATTGAGACATGGCTCATTGTAAAGAACTCTCCATGGGGAATAAAATATGTTAATGATGACGTCATCAGTCACGTGGTTCGGCCGCCATCTTGGAAAAACCTAAAAACTTTGCACCTCCATATCTCTGAAAGTACTGAATAGAAAAAATTGAGACATGGCTCATTGTAAAGAACTCTTGATGGGGAATAAAATATGTTAATGATGACGTCATCAGTTACGTAGTTCGGCTGCCATCTTGGAAAAACCGAAAAACCTACCACCTCCATATCTCCCAAAGTGCTGAATAGAAAAAATTGAGATGTGACTCATTGTAAAGAACTCTCCATGGGGAATAAAATATGTTAATGATGACGTCATAGGTAACGTGGTTCGGCCGCCATCTTGGAAAAACCGAAAAACGTTGCACCTCCATATCTCCAAAAATGCTCAATATAAAAAATTGAGACATGGCTCATTGTAAAGAACTCTCCATGGGGAATAAAATATGTTCATGATGACATCATCGGTCACGTGGTTCGGCCGCCATATTTGTCCTAAATGGCCGATACAAAAGTAAATTCCGGCAAGTCCTCGGTCTCTGACCGATTTTTCATCTGTTTGTCTGTCTGTTTGCAGCACTGCGTCTACACCGTTGCACGGAGAATCGCCAAACTTTGCACACATATTCGTCTTGCCCTGGAATAGACTGTGCCCAATTGATGACGTCATCGGTGACGTGGTTCGGCCGCCATCTTGGAAAAACCGAAAAACTTTGCACTTCTATATCTCCGAAAGTACTGAACAGAAAAAATTGAGACATGGCTCATTGTAAAGAACTCTCCATGGGGAATAAAATATGTTAATGATGACATCATCAGTCACGTGGTCGGCCGCCATCTTGGAAAAACGGCAAAACTTTGCACCACGAAATCTCCAAAAGTGCTGAACAGAAAAAATTGAGACATGGCTCATTGTAAAGAACTCTCGATGGGGAATAAAATATGTTAATGATGACGTCATCAGTCACGTGGTCGGCCGCCATCTTGGAAAAACCGAAAAACCTAGCACCTCCATATCTCCGAAAGTGCTGAATAGAAAAAATTGAGACATGGCTCATTGTAAAGAAATCTCCATGTGGAATACAATATGTTAATGATGATGTCATTGGTCACGTGGTTCGGCCGCCATCTTGGAAAAACCGAATAAATTTGCACCTCTATATCTCCGAAAGTACTGAACAGAAAAAATTGAGACATGGCTCATTGTAAAGAACTCTCCATGGGGAATAAAATATGTAAATGATGACGTCATCAGTCACGTGGTTCGGTCGCCATCTTGGAAAAACGGCAAATCGTTGCGCCACTATATCTCCAAAAGTGCTGAACAGAAAAAATTGAGACATGGCTCATTGGAAAGAACTCTCCATGGGGAATAAAATATGTTAATGATGACGTCATATGTCACGTGGTCGGCCGCCATCTTGGAAAAACGGCAAAACTTTGCACCACTATATCTCCAAAAGTGCTGAACAGAAATAATTGAGACATGGCTCATTGTAAAGAACTCTCCATGGGGAATAAAATATGTTAATGATGACGTCATCAGTCACGTGGTCGGCCGCCATCTTGGAAAAACGGCAAAACTTTGCACCACAAAATCTCCAAAAGTGCTGAACAGAAAAAATTGAGACATGGCTCATTGTAAAGAACTCCATGGGGAATAAAATATGTTAATGATGACGCCATCGGTCACGTGGTTCGGCCGCCATCTTGGAAAAATGGGAAAACTTTGCACCACTATATCTCCAAAAGTGCAGAATGGAAAAAATTGAGACATGGCTCATTGTAAAGAACTCTCAATGGGGAATAAAATATGTTAATGATGACGTCATATGTCACGTGGTTCGGCCGCCATCTTGGAAAAACCGAAAAATTGTGCACCGCATATCTCTGAAAGTGCTGAATAGAAAAAATTGAGACATGGCTCATTGTAAAGAACTCTCCATGGGGAATAAAATATGTTAATGATGACATCATAGGTCACGTGGTTCGGCTGCCATCTTGGAAAAACCGAAAAACGTAGCACCTCCATATCTCCAAAAGTGCTGAATAGAAAATTTGAGACATGGCTCTTTGTGAAGAACTCTCCATGGGGAATAATATATGTTAATGATGACGTCATCTATCACGTGGTTCGGACGCCATATTTGTCTTAAATGGCCGATAAAAGAGTACATTCCGGCAAGTCCTCGGTCTCTGACCGATTTTTCATTACTTGCCGGAAAAGATTCCGGCAAGTATGTTGATCTGTTCGTTTGTTTGTTACTTGCCGGAACAATTTCCGGCAAGTATGTTGATCTGTTCGTTACTTGCCGGAAAAATTTTCCGGCAAGTATGTTGATCTGTTCGTTTGTTTGTCTGTCTGTCTGTTTGTCTGTCTGTTTGTCTGTCTGTTTGTCTGTTTGCAGCACTGCGTCTACACCGTTGCACGGAGAATCGCCAAACTTTGCACACATAATGGTCTTGCCCTCTAATATACTGTGCCTCAATGATGACGTCATCAGTGACGTGGTTCGGCCGCCATCTTGGAAAAACCGAATAAATTTGCACCTCTATATCTCCGAAAGTACTGAACAGAAAAAATTGAGACATGGCTCATTGTAAAGAACTCTCCATGGGGAATAAAATATGTTAATGATGACGTCATATGTCACGTGGTCGGCCGCCATCTTGGAAAAACGGCAAAACTTTGCACCACTATATCTCCAAAAGTGCTGAACAGAAAAAATTGAGACATGGCTCATTGTAAAGAACTCTCCATGGGGAATAAAATATGTTAATGATGACGTCATCAGTCACGTGGTCGGCCGCCATCTTGGAAAAACGGCAAAACTTTGCACCACAAAATCTCCAAAAGTGCTGAACAGAAAAAATTGAGACATGGCTCATTGTAAAGAACTCTCCATGGGGAATAAAATATGTTAATGATGACGCCATCGGTCACGTGGTTCGGCCGCCATCTTGGAAAAATGGGAAAACTTTGCACCACTATATCTCCAAAAGTGCAGAATGGAAAAAATTGAGACATGGCTCATTGTAAAGAACTCTCAATGGGGAATAAAATATGTTAATGATGACGTCATATGTCACGTGGTTCGGCCGCCATCTTGGAAAAACCGAAAAATTGTGCACCTCCATATCTCTGAAAGTGCTGAATAGAAAAAATTGAGACATGGCTCATTGTAAAGAACTCTCCATGGGGAATAAAATATGTTAATGATGACATCATAGGTCACGTGGTTCGGCTGCCATCTTGGAAAAACCGAAAAACGTAGCACCTCCATATCTCCAAAAGTGCTGAATAGAAAAAGTTGAGACATGGCTCTTTGTGAAGAACTCTCCATGGGGAATAATATATGTTAATGATGACGTCATCTATCACGTGGTTCGGACGCCATATTTGTCTTAAATGGCCGATAAAAGAGTACATTCCGGCAAGTCCTCGGTCTCTGACCGATTTTTTGTCTGTTTGTCTGTTTGTCTGTTTGTCTGTTTGTCTGTTTGCAGCACTACGTCTACACCGTTGCACGTAGAATCACCAAACTTTGCACACGTATTTGTCTTGCCCTCTAATATACTGTGCCCAAATGATGACGTCATCGGTCACGTGGTTCGGCCGCCATCTTGGAAAAACCGAAAAATTTTGCACCTCGATATCTCAAAGTGCTGAACAGAAAAAATTGAGACATGGCTCATTGTAAAGAACTCTCCATGGGGAATAAAATATGTTAATGCTGACGTCATCGGTCACGTGGTTCGGCCGCCATCTTGGAAAAAACGAAAATTTTTGCACCTCCATATCTCCGAAAGTCCTGAACAGAAAAAATTGAGACATGGCTCATTGTAAAGAACTCACCATGGGGAATAAATTATGTTAATGATGACGTCATCGTTCACGTGATTCGGCCGCCATCTTGGAAAATCCGAAAAACTTTGCACCTCCATATCTCCGAAAGTGCTGAATAGAAAAAATTGAGACATGGCTCATTGTAAAGAACTCTCCATGGGGAATAAAATATGTTAATGATGACGTCATATGTCACGTGGTCGGCCGCCATCTTGGAAAAACGGCAAAACTTTGCACCACTATATCTCCAAAAGTGCTGAACAGAAAAAATTGAGACATGGCTCATTGGAAAGAACTCTCCATGGGGAATAAAATATGTTAATGATGACGTCATATGTCACGTGGTTCGGCCGCCATCTTGGAAAAACCGAAAAACGTTGCGCCACTATATCTCCAAAAGTGCTGAACAGAAAAAATTGAGACATGGCTCATTGTAAAGAACTCTCCATGTGGAATAAAATATGTTAATGATGACGTCATAGGTCACGTGGTTCGGCCGCCATCTTGGAAAAACCGAAAAACTTTGCACCTCCATATCTCTGAAAGTGCTGAATAGACAAAATTGAGACATGGCTCATTGTAAAGAACTCTCCATGGGGAATAAAATATGTTAATGATGACGTCATATGTCACGTGGTCGGCCGCCATCTTGGAAAAACGGCAAAACTTTGCACCACTATATCTCCAAAAGTGCTAAACAGAAAAAATTGAGACATGGCTCATTGTAAAGAACTCTCCATGTGGAATAAAATATGTTAATGATGACGTCATAGGTCACGTGGTTCGGCCGCCATCTTGGAAAAACCGAAAAACGAAGCACCTCTGTATCTCCGAAACTGCTGAAGGGAAAAAATTGAGACATGGCTCATTGTAAAGAACTCTCCATGGGGAATGAAATATGTTAATGATGACGTCATCGGTCACGTGATTCGGCCGCCATCTTGTGAAAAACCGAAAAACTCCACCTCCACATCTCCAAAAGTCCTGAATAGAAAAAATTGAGGCATGGCTCATTGTAACGAACTCTCCATGGGGAATAAAATATGTTAATGATGACATCATCGCTCATGTGGTTCGGCCGCCATATTTGTCCTAAATGGCCGATAAAAAAGTACATTCCGGCAAGTCCTCGGTCTCTGACCGATTTTTCATTTGTTTGTCTGTCTGTTTGTCTGTCTGTTTGCAGCACTGCGTCTACACCGTTGCACGTAGAATCGCCAAACTTTGCACACATATTGGTCTTGCCCTGGAATAGACTGTGCCCAATTGATGACGTCATTGGTCACGTGGTTCGGCCGCCATCTTGGAAAAATTTTGCACCTCTATATCTCCGAAAGTGCTGAACAGAAAAAATTGAGACATGGCTCATTGTAAAGAACTCTCCATGGAGAATAAAATATGTTAATGATGACGTCATCAGTCCCGTGGTTCGGCCGCCATCTTGGAAAAACCGAAAATTTTTGCACCTCCATATCTCCAAAAGCACTGAATGGAAAAAATTGAGACATGGCTCATTGTAAAGAACTCTCCATGGGGAATAAAATATGTTAATGATGACGTCATATGTCACGTGGTCGGCTGCCATCTTGGAAAAACGGCAAAACTTTGCACCACTATATCTCCAAAAGTGGTGAACAGAGAAAATTGAGACATGGCTCATTGTAAAGAACTCTCCATGGGGAATAAAATATGTTAATGATGACGTCATCAGTCACGTGGTTCGGCCGCCATCTTGGAAAAACCGAAAAATTTTGCACCTCCATATGTTCGGAAGTGCTGAATAGAAAACATTGAGACATGGCTCATTGTAAAGAACTCTCCACGGGGAATAAAATATGTTAATGATGACATCATCGGTCACGTGGTTCGGCCGCCATATTTGTCCTAAATGGCCGATAATAAAGTAAATTCCGGCAAGTCCTCGGTCTCTGACCGATTTTTCATCTGTCTGTTTGTCTGTTTGTCTGTCTGTTTGTCTGTCTGTTTGCAGCACTGCGTCTACACCGTTGCACGTAGAATCGCCAAACTTTGCACACATATTGGTCTTGCCCTGGAATAGACTGTGCCCAATTGATGACGTCATCGGTGACGTGGTTCGGCCGCCATCTTGGAAAAACCGAAAAACTTTACACCTCTATATCTCCGAAAGTACTGAACAGAAAAAATTGAGACATGGCTCATTGTAAAGAACTCTCCATGGGGAATAAAATATGTAAATGATGACGTCATCAGACACGTGGTTCGGTCGCCATCTTGGAAAAACGGCAAAACGTTGCGCCACTATATCTCCAAAAGTGCTGAACAGAAAAAATTGAGACATGGCTCATTGTAAAGAACTCTCCATGGGGAATAAAATATGTTAATGATGACGTCATCAGTCACGTGGTTCGGCCGCCATCTTGGAAAAACCGAAAATTTTTGCACCTCGATATCTCAAAGTGCTGACAGAAAAAATTGAGACATGGCTCATTGTAAAGAACTCTTCATGGGGAATAAAATATGTTAATGATGACGTCAGCAGTCACGTGGTTCGGCCGCCATCTTGGGAAAACCGAAAATTTTTGCACCTCCATATCTCCGAAAGTCCTGAACAGAAAAAATTGAGACATGGCTCATTGTAAAGAACTCTCCATGGGGAATAAAATATGTTAATGATGACGTCATCAGTCACGTGGTTCGGCCGCCATCTTGGGAAAACCGAAAAACTTTGCACCACTATATCTCCAAAAGTGCTGAGCAGAAAAAATGGAGACATGGCTCATTGTGAAGAACTCTCCATGTGGAATAAAATATGTTAATGATGACGTCATCAGTCACGTGGTTCGGCCGCCATCTTGGAAAAACCGAAAAACTATGCACCTCCATATCTCCGAAAGTGCTGAATAGAAAAAATTGAGACATGGCCCATTGTAAAGAACTCTCCATGGGGAATAAAATATGTTAATGATGATGTCATCAGTCACGTGGTTCGGCCGCCATCTTGGAAAAACCGAAAAAGTCTGCACCTCCACATCTCCAAAAGTCCTGAATAGAAAAAATTGAGGTATGGCTCATTGTAAACAACTCTCCACGTGGAATAAAATATGTTAATGATGACATCATCGGTCACGTGGTTCGGCCGCCATATTTGTCTTAAATGGCCGATAAAAGAGTACATTCCGGCAAGTCCTCGGTCTCTGACCGATTTTTCATCTGTTTGTCTGTTTGTCTGTTTGTCTGTTTGTCTGTTTGCAGCACTGCGTCTACACCGTTGCACGGAGAATCGCCAAACTTTGCACACATATTGGTCTTGCCCTGGAATAGACTGTGCCCAATTGATGACGTCATCGGTGACGTGGTTCGGCCGCCATCTTGGAAAAACCGAAAAACTTTGCACCTCTATATCTCCGAAAGTACTGTACAGAAAAAATTGAGACATGGCTCATTGTAAAGAACTCTCCATGGGGAATAAAATATGTTTATGATGACGTCATATGTCACGTGGTCGGCCGCCATCTTGGAAAAACGGCAAAACTTTGCACCGCTATATCTCCAAAAGTGCTGAACAGAAAAAATTGAGACATGGCTCATTGTAAAGAACTCTCCATGGGTAATAAAATATGTTAATGATGACGTCATCAGTCACGTGGTTCGGCCGCCATCTTGGAAAATGGCAAAATTTTGCACCACTATATCTCCAAAAGTGCTGAACAGAAAAAATTGAGCTCATTGTAAAGAACTCTCCATGGGGAATAAAATGTTAGTGATGACGTCATTGGTCACGTGGTTCGGCCGCCATCTTGGAAAAAGTTTGCAACTCTATATCTCCGAAAGTGCTGAACAGAAAAAATTGAGACATGGCTCATTGTAAAGAACTCTCCATGGGGAATAAAATATGTTAATGATGACGTCATCAGTCACGTGGTTCGGCCGCCATCTTGGAAAAACCTAAAAACTTTGCACCTCCATATCTCTGAAAGTACTGAATAGAAAAAATTGAGACATGGCTCATTGTAAAGAACTCTTGATGGGGAATAAAATATGTTAATGATGACGTCATCAGTTACGTAGTTCGGCTGCCATCTTGGAAAAACCGAAAAACCTACCACCTCCATATCTCCCAAAGTGCTGAATAGAAAAAATTGAGATGTGACTCATTGTAAAGAACTCTCCATGGGGAATAAAATATGTTAATGATGACGTCATAGGTAACGTGGTTCGGCCGCCATCTTGGAAAAACCGAAAAACGTTGCACCTCCATATCTCCAAAAATGCTCAATATAAAAAATTGAGACATGGCTCATTGTAAAGAACTCTCCATGGGGAATAAAATATGTTCATGATGACATCATCGGTCACGTGGTTCGGCCGCCATATTTGTCCTAAATGGCCGATACAAAAGTAAATTCCGGCAAGTCCTCGGTCTCTGACCGATTTTTCATTTGTTTGTTTGTCTGTCTGTTTGTCCGCACAGAATAAATATGATTTTCTCTGCAACTGTTGGTCCGATTGACAGATAATTTTCACCATAGATGCATCTCCACCTGTAGAATTTTTTAATGATAATTATGACGTCATAGGTCACGTGGTTCGGCCGCCATCTTGGAAAAATCGAAAAACTTTGCACCTCTATATCTCGGAAAGCGCTAAATAGAAGAAATAGAGACATGGCTCATTGTAAAGAACTCTCCCTGGGGAATAAAATATGTTAATGATGATGTCATAGGTGCCTCCATTATGACGTCATAATTCGACAAGTACAAAACTTCATCCGATCAAGATGAAATTTCTTGAACGTCATGTAGGCATAAATTGGTGGAGAAAAAAAAAATGATGACCATCGATCACGTGGTTCGGCCGCCATATTTGTTTTCACACAAAAGCCTTAAAAACCACTGAAAATACATCCTTGTGAGGGTTTGCAATCCCTGATTGCTCTTTTTCTTATTGTGGTTGCAATTTATGAATGATGAAAAATAGAATGCACTGCATGAACCCCCTCCTACATCACCGGTGGAGAAATAGTCAAAAACAGTGATTGATAATGCCATACAAATAGTGTAAATGATTAAATAATTACATGCTATTACTATGAAACATTGGCACGATTCAAGAATACCTGTCATTTATCCTGGTGATATGGAAGTTGCACATATCTAGCTGGCCAGTGTACACCTGTCCCTTAACGAGTAACTCTCTGTGCAGGTGAGTTGGTAGGATAAGAGCCTTGAGATGTGTGCGGAATTGCAGAAGGTAACTTAGAATGAAGAAGACTAGTTGTAGTCTTGCCCGAAGTCGACTTCGTCACTGTAGTCATAGCAAGCAGTCTTTGAGATAAGCCACTTTCAGACAATAGACACTGACATTATCATGCTTGCCATTGATATTGACAGTGAAACACTTTCAGTTTCAGTATGTCTAAAAAATAGAAAAGGACCATCGTAAGGAGGTTGAAGAGGTTTCCTCACTGCATCTTGGCATACAAAGACGTGTATGCATTTAGCGAGATCTGGATGGACCTGTGATTGTGTGCTCTGAGTTCTTGTAGGTGACAGTCTGAGATCCTGCATGTGTCGTCTCAGCCGATGAACATAGCTCCCGGGATCGAAATCACAATTGGCCATACTAGGTGCAACAAACTGCCCTGGCAACCTAACAGTGGTCCCAAAAGAAATATCCGCCATCAAGCACCCAAGGTCAGACTTGAATGCAGCCAGAACACCTAGCAATGTGAGAGGGAGACTTTCAGACCATCGAGGATTTGCAAGAGTTTTGAGAGACGCTTTGAGTCATCTCTGAAAGCACCCTATTTGACGCAGGATTATACAAGGTAGTCCGAGTACCCTAACTCCCCAGTAGTTTGGTGAGTGAGTGGAAGGGAGAGTACTCAAACTGGCGAACTCTGTTAGTAGTAATGGTGGATGGTGCACCAAATACATGTACCCACCATGAAGCAAAGACACAAGCAACTGTCTCTGCTGTGATGTCTGCGATGGGAATAGTTTTTGGCCAAATAGGGTTACCAGTAGACACATTGCAAAAGATAGTGCCACTAGAAGTAGGAAGAGGGACTTTATGTGGCTGTAGAGTTAAAACAACTTGCATTCTCCTTCTGGAAGGCAAACCCAACCGAAGGCAACCTCAGATCATTCCACAAAGCCCGCAACATGTGCCCACTCTCAGGAGAGCCAGAAAACAATATCTGTCCAATCTGAAGAATGAGCTTTAAAACTTGTCTCCCTCCTTGAAAACCTAGTGGCACCTTGTCAAATCTGTCTCTGGTGTATGCTCCCATTCCCTCACTTCCCTCACTTCAAATGGCACCACAGCCGACTGCTCATAAGAAGGCTGAATGCCTCAATTCCGTTTGCTTCAAAAGATTGTGTCCCATACCCCTCTCTCTCTGTACCAACCATTCCCAGTTATAACCAACTGCTCCTGAATTATGTGTATTTTGCACCTGAAAAGGTGGAAAATATTTTAGCAACATTCAACTCTGACTCTGCAACTGCACTGGATGGCATCAGCTCACGTGTCGTAACAAGAATGACTTGTTGTCAAGCATGACTTGTTGTCAAGCATGACCGTATTATGGCAAAATGCAGTAACGGCCCGATTGGGAAACACACATTTAATGCCCTATTAAAAAAATTAACTCAACATCTTACCATGTGTTCTATCACCTGGTGTTGGCCTAATGGTTAGGGTGCCGGCTTGGCATCCTAAGGTCCTGAGTTTGAATCCTGTTGAGTTAACGCCAGGTGGGGTTGACTCGGCCTGTCATCCTTCTGAGGTCGGCACAATGAGTAGTTCTAAAGAGGCATTGCATCAGTGGCAGACGTGCCCACTGCAAAATGATGCAACCAGCAGCCGGGTGGCTGCACATGAACCACCCACCACCATGCGTTCTGATGTACCATGCGCTCTGACGGCTTGATAAAATCTTGCTATTATTTGACATATGATTAGATTTTTCGGGTCCCTTTTGTCAATAACATTCGACTCAAATATAGCCAATGGTTTTAGCAATTTGCGTAACATGGTGCTTGATTACGTAACGTGACGCTTGATTACCGTGCATTCTGGTCTTGTAGACCTGTGACAAGTCGCAAGTAAAAACCTGCTCTTACACTTCCTCTCTCTGCCATTTTCAACCTGCCAATTACCACAGATCTTCGTCCATCTGCTTGGAAAACAGCCAAAATCACAGCATTACATAAAAATTACTGATCATCAATTTGGTTTCAGACCTGGTCATTCTACTCTGGACATGCTGCTTCTGCTTTCTCAACAATGGACGCTGTCTCAACAGGAAATCAACAACTCAACAATCAATGCCAAACAGGAAATTAGAGCTGTCTCCCTCGACATATCACGTGCCTTCGATACGGTCTGGCACCCTGCTCTGCTCACCAAACTCTCCTCCTTTGGTATCCATGGAAATCTCCACGCATGGCTGGCGGACTTCCTCTCTAGTCGGAGTCAACGTGTGGCCCTGAATGGGTTTCTCTCATCTCCTCTTCCTGTTCAGGCTGGAGTTCCTCAAGGCAGTGTTCTGGGCCCTGTGCTTTTTCTGGTCTTCATCAATGATCTCTCTGACTCTCTTGAAAATCCTCTCTATCTCTTTGCTGACGACTCTACTCTCTGTCACTCCATTCCTCATCCCTCAGATCGGCAGTCTGCAGCCTCCTCACTCTCTGCAGAACTGGACAAAATCACAGACTGGGCAAACAAGTGGAACATGTCTTTCAATCCTGACAAATCTCACACTCTTACGATGTCTCTCCAAAAAGACCGACTGGACAAACCTCCCATCCACTTTCTGAATAATCCTCTCCAAGAAGTTCTGTCACTCAAACTTTTGGGTCTCACTATCTGCCATGATCTTTCCTGGGAAAACCACATTTCAAATCTGGCCTCCAAAGCCAGTCGCCGACTAGGCATCCTCCGTCGTGCGAAGTCCTTCCTTGGCACACCTGAGCTACTCACCACATACAAGGCTTTCATCCGAAGCGCAATGGAATACTGCTCTCCCCTCTGGGCTGGTGCGCCTGCCTCACACCGAGCTCGTCTTCACGCTGTTGAAACCAAAGCGTTCAGAATCATTGGAATCTCCCGCGATGAAGCTAACTCCGAGGGCCTTTCACTCACTCACCGCAGGCAGGTTGGTGGTCTTTCCGTCTCCTACCGACTCCTCTCCGGCCTTGCCCCCCGGCTCTCTCTGGGCTCTGTCCCCAGAATATTCCTACAGGTCGCACAAGATCTGCCTGCAGCCCTCTTATGGTTAAACTGCCAAATTCAAGACTCTCTGCTCACCTTCACTCCTTCATTCCTCTTTTCTCCCGCCTCTGGAACAAACTCCCTCACTCTCTTCAATCCCACTCCTCCCTCCAGGTCTTTAAAACAGCTGTTCACCACCATCTCCTATCTTCCCCCATCCAAAACCTTGATCTTTTCTACCCCTGCTAATTTCACCCCAAATCCACTTTTATGAAATACCAACTTCTGTCCTGGAAGTCCTTGTTGTCCTTGTGTTTTATACTTCTCCCACCCCCCCCCCCCCTTCCCACACCTCCCCCCAAGCTCTCTCCCTCCCACACATCTCCCGATGTCCCTGCTCTCAAATGTTGTGCTTGTGTGCTTGCCCTTCTCTCCCCCATCTTGTCTACCACTCCCCTTATTATATATTTTTTTGTCTGTTTGATTTGTTTGTGAAATAAATGTTAGCTCTTTCACGAGCCTCGATTCTGTATACAAAAAAAAAACAAAAAACAAAAGGTGCAAAAAAGGATCCTCTTAATGACAGACCCATGAGCTTACTCCTAATCATCAGCAAGGTCATGGCATCCATCATCGCATATGACATTAAAAATCATTCCTTTTCTCCAACAATCTCAGATCATCAATTCGGATTCAGACATGATTACTCTACCTTGGACATGCTGCTTCTACTCTTTCAACAATGAATGGAGGCCCTCGATGCCAGATATGAGATCAGGACCGTATCTCTGAACATCATGCCTTGCTCTGCAAACGGTCTCCCTATGGAATGCAAGGCCAACTCCACTCTTGGATGACTGACTTCCTCCACTCTCGTCGCCATAGTGTGGCTCTCAATGGAACACTTTCTTCTCCTCTCCTTGTCTAGGCTGGAGTACCCCAAGGCAGTGTTCTACGCCACATTTTATTCCTAATCTTCATCAATGATCTCTCTGACTCTATGTGAAATCCTCTTTATCTCTTTGCTAATGACTCTACTCTCTGCCATGACGTCCCTCATCCTTCTGACAGACAGGCAGCAGCCTCTTCCCTCTCCTCAGACCTTGACAAAATCACAATCTGGTCAAATACTTGGAATATGTCTTTCAAACCTGTGAAAACCCACACACTCACTCTCTCTTTCTTTCTCCGAAAGGCCGTTCCACAATTCCTCCCATCTACTTTCTCAACAATCCTTGCAAGAGGTTCAGTCACTCAAACTCTTTGGTCTCACTCTCAGCCATGATCTCCTGGGGGAAGCCACATTTCAAAGTTGGCCTACAAAGCTAGACGCCGACTTGGCATCCTCTGTCGTGCAACTGAGCTCCTACCTACACCTGAGCTCCTATCCATATACAAGGCTTTCATCTGCAGTTTGATAAAGTATTGGTCTTCCTTCTGGGCTGGCTCCCCTGTCTCACATCTTGCTCGGCTTGATACCGTGGAAACCAAGGCTTTCAAGATCATTGGAATCTTTTGCGATGAAGCTGAATCTATTGTCCTATAACTTCACTATCGCCAACAGGTCATTGGTCTCTCTGTCTTCTGCCTCATTTCTGGTCTTGCACCCTCTGCCCTCTCCATAATTTGTCCCCATTCCCCTTGGGTATCTGCAGGACCCCAGGTATTTTCAGAATGCACGCTGTCCGCTACCAATCCCCTCCTAGTGAAACTGCCTAAATCCAGAACTGTTGCTCACCTCCACTCATTTATTCCTCTTTATTCCTGCCTGTGGAACCCCCTTCCACACTTTTCAATCTAATTCTTTACAGTTATTTAAGAAAGATGTTCACCACCATTTCATATCACCCCCTGTCCAAAACCATTATTTTTTACTGCAGCCGTTAAACCATCCCCACCCCTCCCAAAAATTTGCTTACGTATCCATCTTGTCAACCTCTTGCGTTCTTCCCTACGCCTCATCGTCACCTGCATCTCTTATTTGCCCGTCTTCATCTACGTTCGCCCTCCACCCTGCTGTTGGCGTTTCCCCTTTTTTATGTTTGGCATGGCACAGGACGAAGTGCGACTCAGGTTGATGATGAGAGGACGTCGCGATGGTGCCATCTGCCTCTAGATTGGTCCTTTTGAACGATAGATGAAGCAGAGAAAACCGAGATGTCTTCTGGGCAGAAGTTCAATTACCACTCGTATGTACGAATATGGATTTTACATCCTCAGGATCACTTTTCCAGCACCTGGCCTGTCCCTCTCATTGGCCACCCGCTGTGGGGTGGCACCATATACAAGGCAATCCTACCCTGTGGTAAGGACCCTCATAAAAGTGTTCCACACTCAACCAGTGCTCCACAGCTTACTATGCAATTGTGACCTGCAGTCTTCTGGCCAAACGGCCCATGTTAATGTCCATTCCATTGAACTAGTGCCTTTCTGGTGCCTAAGTCGTACCTTGCCTCACCTGTACAGGAGGTTTTATACGATAACGCCTCACCCTATTCTGCTCTTTCAAGGAAGGCCACTGCTCTTCAGTGCACATTACATATGACTTAGCTCTGATAAATCCCTAAAACAGGAGTAATTCTACCCTGCTCGAACACACTGTCCATACTATTCTCAGCACATTCTTTCCATGAATCACTTACTTACAGGTAAATTGTATATGTGGGTGTATGTATATGTATATATATATATATATGTATATATATATATATGTATGTATATATATATATATATATATATATATATATATATATATATATATATATATATATATATATATGTGGGTGTATGTATATATATATATATATATCTCGATCAACTACAACTTGTCATCCACACTTTAAAATGTCATTATTGTCCGCAATGTACAGTGATGATGATTTTTATGGGGATAAGACAGACAATTTTCACTGTCAACCTGAGGTTGAGGTGTGGACAACAACTGGTGTCGTCAAATGTGCTGTCCCCAAAGCGAGAGATGGTGTTGCCTCGACAGCTGCTGACCACTCGCTCCATGATCCACGGAATGATATTCCATCCGGAGCGGCCCGGATTCGAATTACATAGGGAACACCAGGTCGCAGGGATGACAGCTCACAACATGTAAGCTGGCTGGTCACCACCTACAAGCACCACCACATAACTCGCATCACAAACCTTAAGAAACACAAGTTTATCAAATCATTCCTGGAAACTAGAACAGCGCTCTGAAGAGCGCATACCACTGCCAGGCTGAACAGTTTAAGTTTTGTATCCCACTGATAGGCAGGATCTGCATCCGGACCATAACCAAAATCTAATTAACTTGTTATTGTCACCTACCCAACTCATCAATCAAGTTTCGTCCGAATCCATCGACAACTTCAGTTTAAACTCCCTCACTCTCTTCAATCCCACTCCTCCCTCCAGGTCTTTAAAACAGGTCTCCACCATCATCTTTTATCTCCCCCCATCCAAAACCTTGATCTTTTCTACCCCCGTTAATTCACCCCAGATCCACCTTTTTGAAATACCGACTTCTTTCCCGGAAGTCCTAGTAGTGTCCATGTGTTTTATACCTCTCCCAACCACTCCCCCCTAACCCCCCCCTTCCTCTGCCCCATCCCCCCAAGCCCTCTCCCTCCCACAGATCTCCTGATGTCCCTGTTCCCTACTGTTGTACTTGTGTGCTTCCCTCTCTCTCCCCATCTTGTCTCCCGCTCCCTTTATTATGTTTTACATGTGTGTTTATATATTTTTGTGATTAATGTTAGCTCTTACACGAGCCTCGATCTTGTATGCAAAAAAAAAAAAAATTTTTTTGAAATACCATGCTATACAGCGTCTTCAGAAAGTATTCACACCCTATGACTTTTTCTCATTTTGTTGTGTTACAGCCTCAATTTCAAATGGATTAAATAGAGATTTTTTGTTACTAATCGACATATAATACCCCATAATGTGAAAGTGGAATGTTTTGGCAGAAATTTTTACAGATCAATTAAAAATAAAAAGATGAAATATCTTGAGCCAATAAGTATTCAACCCCTTTGCTATGACACTCCAAATTGAGCTCAGGTGCATCCACCTTTCTTTGATCATCCTTGAGATGCCTCTACAACCTGATTGGAGTTCACCTGTGGCCAATCCGATTGATTGAACATTTAGAAAGAAACACTTTTCTATATAAGGTCGCATAATAATTGACAGTGAATATCAGAGCAGAAACTCTACCATGAAGTCCAAGGAACTGTCTGTAGAACTCCGAGATATAATTGTGAGAAGGCAGAGATCCAGGGAAATTTACAAAACAATTTCTCGAATGTTTAAAGTTCTCAAGAGCACAGTGAGCTCCATCATTAGGAAATGGAAAGAATATGGAACTACCCGGACTCTTCCTAGAGCTGGCCGTCTGACCACTGAGCAACCGGGCAAGAAGGACCTTGGTCAGGGAGGTGACCAAGAACGCAGTGACAACTCTGACAGAACTACAGAGTTCCTTCGCCGAGATGGGAGAACCTGACAGACTGACAACAGTCTCTGCAGCACTTCACAAATGTAGGCTTTATAGGAGAGTGGCCAGAAGGAAGCCACTCCTGAGAAAAGGGCACATGACTGCAAGCCTGGAGTTTGCAAAAAGGAACGTGAAAGACTCTGAGAGCATGAGGCAAAAGATTTTGTGGTCCGAAGAGATGAAGATTTAACTCGTTGGCTTGAAAGCAAAGTGCTAGGCCTGGCAGAAACCAAGCAAAGCTCATCACCCACCTAATGCCATCCCTACCGTGAGGCATGGAGGTGTCAGCATCATGCTATGGGAATGCTTTTCAGTGGCAGGGACTGGGAGACTTGTAATGATAGAGGATAGAATGAATGGAGTCAAATCGTTGAGGGGAACCTATTCAGATTGCAACAAACAACAAGTAGAGCTGCATTCAAAGTACCCCACCCCCATGCCAAATAAATAAATAACATATCCTCCAGCGCACGACATTGCCGGGGCACCTTTGGTGCCCAGTAATGCCACCGTGCAGCACATGAAGACGGGATTGGGAGCGAGTGGTGTACAATAATTAATTGTAGTGACACAAAATACACCAGAATACTGAGGTAGCCATTTATTGGCCAGTAATGATAGAGGCTCCAAGTAATGCAACTTGAAACTTGGTGATTGTGTTGACATGATATTAAACATGTAATGAGCCATGTAAAAATGTCCTTTCATTTGTATGAGTGGGAGGAGGGGAGGACAGAGAGTTGGATTTTGGAGGGGGTGGGGGGCGGGCAGGGGGAGAGCAAAGATGAGACAGAGTTGTGTGGTGGAGGTTGAGGCAGGGCCTGCGCAAGGATATAAGGCACCCTCGGCTAACTTTCACCCTTCTACCCCGCTACCTCCAAGGGGAGGAGGGAACTATTAACTTTCAAAAATTCATATGATACATGTATGAGCAAAACTTCTGCATTTATAATTACAGATTTATTCTACACTAGCAACGGTATCCTGCGTTGCCCGGTAACGTCGGGTCCCTCCTCCCACTCCTTCCCCTCCCTCCTTCAGCTCCACACCCCTCCCTCCGGACTCCCACCCTTTCTCCTCCCTCCAGATTTCCATCCCTTCCCCTCCCTCCTCTCACCACCCCGGCCTCTCCGGACTCCCACCCCAGCCTTTCCCCTCCTTCCTCCCACCTCCTACTCCCTCCCTCCCTCTGGACTCCTACCCCACCCCTTACCCTACCTCATCCCACTTGTTTCCCTCCCTTGATTCGCACACCACCCCTTCCCCTCTCTCGACTCCCACACCATCCCTTCCCCTCCCTAGACTCCCACACCACCCCACTCCTTCCCTTCCCTCCTCCCGTCCCGTACCACCCTATACTCCCTCCCCCTCCTACTACTTCACCCCCTGCCTCGTCCCACCCCACCACTCTCTCCGGACTCCCCTATCCTTTCCCCGTGACAGGTGTTAACTCGTGTGTTTATAAGTTATGAATTGTGAGAAAATGACTTTTTAAAACTCATGTTAAGGTGTGTAGTGGTAAAAAAGGTGATCCTATATTAAAGTTTTGTCGCGATTAACCTTGGGAGTTCAGAGGAGGAGGCAGCCATTACCAAGCAGCTTGTAGAGAGCTTGCCAAGTGGCTTAAGCATTCAGGCAAGCACTCCAACGAAACAGTTGATACGGAATGGCTGATCGTGTGTTTGTAAGATTTTGAGTTACTAGGGCATGCCCGTACTATATCTATATCTAAAATTATATCCCCCCCTCTATTTACATGAAATGGTTTGGTCCATGAAATGTTTTGGTTCATTCGCAACGCCAAAGCGAACGGCGAACGCTTTACATGAAATGGTTTGGTGCATGAAATGTTTTGGTCCATTCGCAACGCCAAAGCGAACGGCGAACGGCTTGCGAGTACAGTGACAATCCCCCCGGGGTTTTAATTAGTTTTAAAACATCGTTTAACGCCAACATAGCGCCAACATAGTTTGCCGACGGGAAATAAATGAATACGCTCTCAAATGTGCCATCCGAGGCAGAGTGTGTTCGCCACGTTCGGCACACGCGATAGCTCGCTGCTCTCTGATTGGTTGAATCGTTTTTTGGACATAGCTCGGTAAGTAATTGTCCGATTAATATGAAACCTTGAAAAGGCACATCCTCGGGTACCCAGCAATATACCTGGCAAGTTTAAAGTATATCGGACCCGTGGTTGTCGAGAAACAGCGGTCACAGACAAACAAACGTACAAACAAACAAACACACAGAGATTACTGGAATTATAGATAGATAAGCGACACGTAACTTGTCTTGTTCATATATTTACGATGTAAATGCTATTCCCATTTTGGACGTACGAGGGCGTGTCACAATGATGTACGGCATTGGATGAAGAAGAAGAGTGAGTTTTTGGCGGAGATTTGGAATAAAGCATGATGTACGTCTGCGGTCCGGACCTTGATTCTTCTCAAACACAACATCACTGTGTCCAGCAAACAGAAAGTAACTGTGTTTGACGTCCCCAAATGTGGCACGGCTTTGTGTGGAGACGGTTTATGGGCCGATGGAGAGAAAGCCGTGGCTTCGCTTAAAAAAAAAGGCGGTGCTCATGACACTGCGGGAGAAGAGGGAAGGCGTGGCCTGTAGAATGGGCGGAGCTTATGACCCACAGACACAAACCCAGCTTTAGATTTAAGGTTGTGCTACACTTTTAACAGGATATGTTCAGTGCATTCAGAAAGTATTCAGACCCCTTCACTTTTTTCACATTTTGTTATGTTGCAGCCTTATGCTGAAATCGTTTAAATTCATTTTTTCCCTCATCAATCTTCACTCAATACCCCATAATGACAAAGAGAAAACAGGATTTTAGAAAGTTTTGCAAATGTATTAAAAAGAAAAAATTGAATTATCACATTGACATAAGTATTCATACCCTTAATGCAGTACCTAATTGAAGCACCTTTGGCAGCGATTACAGCCTCGAATCGTCTTGGGTGTGATGCGACAAGCTTTGCACACCTGGATTTGGGGATTTTCTGCCATTCTTATCTGCAGATGCTCTCAAGCTCTGTCAGGTTGGATGGGGACCGTCGGAAGACAGCCATTTTCAGGTCTCTCCAAAGATGTTCGATTGGGTTCAAGTCAGGGCTCTGGCTAGGCCACTCAAGGACCTTCACAGAGTTGTCCCTGAGCCACTCCTGCGTTGTCTTGGCTGTGTGCTAAGGGTTATTGTCCTGTTGGAAGGTAAACCTTCGGCCCAGTCTGAGGTCCTGAGCGCTCTGTTTCAGGTTTTCATTAAGGATATCTCTGTACTTTGCTCCGTTCATTGTTCCCTCAACCCTGACCAGTCCCCCAGTCCCTGCTGCTGAAAAACACCCTTACAGCATGATGCTGCCACCACCATGCTTCACCGTTGGGATGGTATTGGGCAGGTGATGAGCAGTGCCTGGTTTTCTCCAGACATGACGCTTAGAATTGAGGCCAAACAGTTCAATCTTGGTTTCATCAAACCACAGAATCTTGTTTCTCACTGTCTGAGAGTCCTTTAGGTGCTTTTTTGCAAACTCCAAGCGGGCTTTCATGTGTCTTTCATTGAGGAGAGGCCTCCGTCTGGCCGCTCTGCCATAAAGCCCAGATCGGTGGAGTGTTGCAGTGATGGTTGTCCTTCTGGAAGTTTCTCCCATTTCCACACAGGATCTCTGGAGCTCAGCCAGAGTGACCATCGGGTTCTTGGTCACATCTACTACCAAGGCCCTTCTCCCCCGATTGCTCAGTTTGGCCGGGCGGCCAGCTCGAGGAAGAGTCCTGGTTGTTCCAAACTTCTTCCATTTAAGAATTATGGAGGCCACTGTGCTCTTGGGAACCTTCAATGCAACATAATTTTTTTTGTAGGCTTCCCCAGATCTGTCCCTCGACACAATCCTGTCTCTGACCTCTGCAGGCAGTTCCTTCGACCTCATGGCTTGGTTTTTGCTCTGATATGCATCGTCAGCTGTGAGACCTTATATAGACAGGTGTGTGCCTTTCCATATCATGTCCAATCAATTGAATTTACCACAGGTGGACTCCAATGAAGGTGTAGAAACATCTCAAAGATGATCAAGAGAAATGGGAGGCATCTGAGCTAAATTTCAAGTGTCATAGCAAAGGGTCTGAATACTATGTCACTGTGATATTTCAGTTTTTTCTTTTTAATAAATTTGCAAAACTTTGTAAAATCCTGTTTTCTCTCTGTCATTTTGGGGTATTGAGTGTAGATTGATGAGGGAAAAAGTGAATTTAAACGATTTCAGCATAAGGCTGCAACATAACAAAGTGTGAAAAAAGTGAAGGGGTCTGAATACTTTCTGAATGCACTGTACTCCAATAAATGCACATTATATAAATGTGTAATATGGATCACGTGATGTAATACTATGTGTTCCTGCAACAAAGTTGATTTTTAGAATTTGGAATTTCACTTTTGTCACTCGAATGTGACCATACATGCATGGCACAAGTGAACACCTGGTTCATCAATTAGGTCCTCTGCCACATACCACCTTTCTCTCAACCTGGACAGTACAGCTGAAAACTTTGGGGTTTTCTGTAAGAGTTTTCATTGGCTTGATCTTTCCTTGTCCCTTGAAGGCGCTGGTTGTGTCACATCCAGTGTACGTGTGGAGACACATGAGTGCTGTGCAGTGCTGCTGTGTGTAGCCCTCTGAGAGCTCAGTGATGTTGATCAGTCTTTGCTTATTTCCCGAACCACTATTCAAGAGAATGAAAAACATTTTCCAACATGAGGGTGCATTGCAGCAGGATGAAGAACACATCGCTGTCCAGGCTTTTGATCCGGATGTACTTGTATCCCTAGTCTTTCCCATACATGTAGTAGACAACTACTCTGGAGTCTGTTTCCTCTTGAGTTGAATGCAGAGTTCCAATTTCCATCTTCGTTGTAGTGTCCCATCTTCAGAGGGCAACTGGAATGCTGCCCCATCACTGATCGGAACGACTTTTCTTCCCAGGAGCTTGCTGGCATATGACTGATGACAGAGGAGATTGATGTATTACTTATTGTTCTCATCGTTTGTCAAGAACAGCTTCCAGTAGGGGGGCTTCTTTGTGCTTTCACCCTTGACGATGAGTTTCTCACCACAGCCTCTTCGTTCCTATTCCATTGATTTGACGGAATTGGCAGCATACATATCCATGGTGAACACTGCATCTGTCTTTGATATAATGTAAAACATCTTGCAGCAAATCAGACTGAAATTCGCTGGTATCTCCTTCATGTAGTGGAAGTAAGCATTCCCATCATGGATCACAAGTGTAAGCTCCACTGATGGTTCTGGAGCATATTCACACTCTTTGGTCAGACACAGGAAACATTTTGATTTGTCTGTCTTTGCCAGAAATCCATCAGCTGTACCAACGCTATATGTAACAGGGGCCAATGGGTACGTCGTCAGTTCCTTCATGTCCAATTGCAAGCCTTGGCTTTGGGACTTCACAAATAATTGGAAGGCAATATTGCCCCGTTGTGTCGCAGCAGCTCATCCTAACCACTATGCGATGTGTACACAGCGACAGGTAAGGCTGTGTGGTATTCCCAGCCAGGCTGGTGTCTCTATTCCTTGAAACTGTCTCATCCGTAAAGGCAATACAAACCACGACTCTACCGGGCTAACTGTGTCATATTGTATTGCATTGGATGAAAATCTGACTTTAGTCGTATTCGTATTCAGTTGTTTGATATTGTTAAAATAAAGAAGAATGACCGCAATGTGGTTGCAACCTGCGACGAAATCTGGTAACGGGCCAATTGGGGAACACACATTTAATGTGCGATTAAAAGATGAGCAGCGCAATTGGGAAACACACATTTAATGTGTGATTAAAAGATGAGCAGCGCAATTGGGAAACACGCATTTAATGTGTGATTAAAAGATGAGCAGCGCAATTGGGAAACACGCATTTAACATGTGATTGAAAGATGAGCAGCGCAATTGGGAAACATGCATTTAATGTGTGATTAAAAGATGAGCAGTGCAATTGGGAAACACGCATTTAATGTGTGATTAAAAGATGAGCAGCGCAATTGGGAAACACGCATTTAATGTGTGATTAAAAGATGAGCAGCGCAATTGGGAAGCATGCATTTAATGTGTGATTAAAAGATGAGCAGTGCAATTGGGAAACATGCATTTAATGCGTGATTAAAAGATGAGCAGCGCAATTGGGAAACACGCATTTAATGCGCTATTAAAAGATGAGCAGCGCAATTGGGAAACACGCATTTAATGTGTGATTAAAAGATGAGCAGCGCAATTGGGAAACATGCATTTAATGCGCTATTAAAAGATGAGCAGCGCAATTGGGAAACACGCATTTAATGTGTGATTAAAAGATGAGCAGCGCAATTGGGAAACATGCATTTAATGTGTGATTAAAAGATGAGCAGCGCAATTGGGAAACACGCATTTAATGTGTGATTAAAAGATGAGCAGCGCAATTGGGAAACACGCATTTAACATGTGATTGAAAGATGAGCAGCGCAATTGGGAAACATGCATTTAATGTGTGATTAAAAGATGAGCAGTGCAATTGGGAAACACGCATTTAATGTGTGATTAAAAGATGAGCAGCGCAATTGGGAAACACGCATTTAATGTGTGATTAAAAGATGAGCAGCGCAATTGGGAAACACGCATTTAATGTGTGATTAAAAGATGAGCAGCGCAATTGGGAAACACGCATTTAATGTGTGATTAAAAGATGAGCAGCGCAATTGGGAAACACGCATTTAATGTGTGATTAAAAGATGAGCAGCGCAATTGGGAAACGCGCATTTAATGCGCTATTAAAAGATAACTCTACACCTCTCATCCATGTCATGCCCCGCCAGGTTATATCAGAACGAGGTGATTCGTTGCACAGTCACGGATTGTTTACGCTTACTGACAGGCTTGATTATACCTTTCTGATAAATTTATTAGACTTTTTTTTTGTTTGTTTGTTTTTTTTTGTATACAAGATCGAGGCTCGTGAAAGAGCGAACATTAATCACACAGAAAGACAAACCGACACATAAAACATATAACATCGGGAGCGGTAGACAAGATGGGGAGAGAGGGGGAAGGACACAAACACAACATTTGAGAGCAGGGACCGAGAGACATGGAGACATCGAGAGATCTGAGAGAGGGCGAGGGCTTTGGGGGGGGGGGGGCATGGGAAGGGGGCGGTGGGAGAGGTATAAAACATATGGACACTGCCAGGACTTCCAGGAAAGAAGTTGGAATTTCAAACAAGGTGGATCTGGGGTGAATTAGCGGGGGTAGAAAAGATCAAGGTTTTGGATGGGGGAAGATAAGAGATGGTGGTGAACAGCTGTTTTAAAGACCTGGAGGGAGGAGTGGGATTGAAGGGAGTGAGGGAGTTTGTTCCAGAGGCGGGAGAAAAGAGGAATGAAAGAGTGAAGGTGAGCAGAGAGCCGAGATTTCGGCAGTTTAACCATCAGAGGGTTGCTGGCAGATCTTGTGCGACCTGTAGGAATATTTGGGGGACAGAGCACAGAGAGAGCTGGGGGTGCAAGGCCAGAGAGGAGTCGGTAGAAGACAGAAAGACCACCTACCTGCCTGCGGTGAGTGAGTGAAAGGCCCTCAGAGATAGCTTCATCGCGGGAGATTCCAATAATTCTGAAAGCTTTGGTTTCAACAGCGTGAAGCCGAGCTAGGTGTGAGGCAGGAGCACCGGCCCATAGGGGAGAACAGTATTCCATTGAGCTGCGGATGAAAGCCTTGTATGTGGTGAGGAGCTCAGGTGTGCCGAGGAAGGACTTCGCACGACGGAGGATGCCCAGTCGGCGACTGGCTTTGGAGGCCAGCTTGGAAATGTGGTTTTCCCAAGAAAGACAAAGCTCAGGACATCGATTAGATTGTTAGCAGTCCCTCATCGTGAGTAACACTCGACCTAAATAAAGCTGTTGCTGACAGAATTGTTGAATTGCAACCCAAAAGTTGAGGTCTGAAGAAGGGACGACCACGAAGAAGATGGAAATTGAAACTCTGCGTTCAATCCAAGAGGAAACAGACTCCAGAGTAGTTGTCTACTACATGTATGGGAAAGACAAGGGATACAAGTACATCCAGATCAAAATCCCAGACAGCGATGTGTTCTTCATCCTGCTGCACTATGCCCACACATTGGAAAATGTTGTCATTCTTTTCGATACTGGCACAGGAAATAAGCAACGACTGATCAACATCACTGAGCTCGCAGAGGGCTACACACGTCAGCACTGTACAGCACTCGTGTGTCTCCACGTGTACACTGGATGTGATGCAAAAACAGAGTAGCACAGGCTTGTACCAAATCAAAGCATTACATAACCGCATTTTATCACTGTGACAAAATGTACGAAAATGGTTTAACCGTTTAAATAAGGTAAAAAAGTATCCCAAATCTTCAAACTTATCCCTTTGAAAAAGCAAAAGAATGGCAAAATCCCGGACATTTTTAGATATTTTTAAAAACCTGGCCAGACGAACATTTAAGGACCGAAAAGGAAGACATATCCGGGAAAAACCGGACGTATGGTAGGTAACCCTCGCTATGGTCGGATTCAGACGAAATTAGCAGAAGTGTCCATTGCGGTTTTCCAAACTTTGGATGTAAAATGTGGATTAAAATTTTCAGAAATACAATATCATTATTGAATAATTTTCCTACACCCCCATTTAGATCAATGTACAAACTGGGCGTGGCATTGCAGCATTATAAAGTTTAGGATGCAAATAGCCAAACATCGTGAAGAAGAAGAACAGGCCTCCAACTGAGTAAATCCGATTTGTATGTGTAAGAAAGCTTTCACGACTATTCAGGGTACCGTATGCCACTTCTTAACTCACTCATCCAAATTTGCCAACAATGGTGGATTCAAGTTTAAAATGTGTCCAGTACAGCAAAATATGGGTGGGTTAAGGTTTCACTTAAAAATAGTATTTGGTGTTTATTTGTCAAGCAGGTATTCACACCTGAGTGACCATGCCTTTACGCTGGAACGCTAGTTGGTAGTGAAGTGTAGCCGTAACAATCATGTCAGCATCAGGAGGGATCCAGGATACCAAGAGCTCTCCAGGACGTGAAGATGCTCTTGCTGTAAGATTTTCTGGTGGATCTGTGCAAACTGTGGGAGAGGCATAGGGCTTGTGATGATGATGGAAATAAACACAATGAATAAAAACAAAAAAGTTATGAAACAATACACAAAAAGTTCATACCTACATCCTCAGGGCTCACAGGTTGTGCGTGTTTGCATAAGATCCTGGAGTCATTATGGAGGATGAGAGTGATGAGGAGCTGTTCATACAGGATGATGTGCTCTTCAGGCATAGTGCAGCGCAGCATTCCGGATGCCGTGCTCTCCGTAGGCAGCCGTGAAACTGGACATTCAACCACGGCCTGGCCCGGGCTGTGCCACAAAGACGGTAGCTCAGGAGGCTGAGATAGAACAGGAACATCCTGCCCAGTAAAGTGGCCATTTTGAAAATAGAGTACCTCAGGTTTAGGCTTGGTACATGCACTACCTCATTAAAAAAAATTGGGAATAGAAAAATGTAGCTTAGTCATGTGATGGGATGGTTCACATGCTCCAGCAAGCGTCGGTAAAATTTTGAATGTTAATCCAAAAGAAATGCGTTCTTTCTTGTGTCAATAAGTCTTCATCGTGTCCAATAATGATTTTTTTTTTGTTTGTTTGTTTTTTAACCAAGTTATGTGGTCACATGGATGCAGGCTATTCTGTCTGCTGGAAGGTGCTTTTAAATTAATGTGTTATGGGGGAGGAGAGGTAGGTGTGACCCTGGGTCATAGTATTACCCCGGACACGCACAAAGCGGGGTTCAGCAATTGGTTCACTTCTGTCTGTTTGTCCTTCTGTATACAAACGTCGGTTTATGATCGACGAACAACTTCATTTCAATTAAATATTATATTTTGAAAAGGATTTGGACCAGGAATCAGAAAACAAACCTGTAGTTTAGCAATACTTTGGCTCTCAACTCGTCCCGATCGCACATTTAGACAAAATTGTGAAAATCATTCCAAACAGGAAACTTACTTTTTCAAGGACGTCATTAAGGACACAAACAACAGGCACGACAATCTAATGTAATGTGTTAAATAAGGTGGAGTAAAAGACTTTGCAACAACGGCAGTAAACCTCTGAAAACATTTGAAATTTCTACAACCTTTTAAATCTTCATTTTATTTCCATTGAACTATGTACTTGAACACTATTGGACACAAATCACATTTTTGGCACTTTCAAACCCTTCCGTTTAGCCGTACTTGGACAAAATATTACGGCATTTTACGTCATCACGACCAATCAAATTTGCCACTCGCAGACCCCGCCCAAGATTTGTTTATCAAGATTGCGTGGGGTAAAGTGTTCTATGAACTCTCTGGTTCTATCAGTATGAATTAATGTACATCATGTACCAAGCAGTATACCTGTTTGCAAGGTGTTGTTCTTTTATAATCCAGCATGATTTGAAACACCAGCAATACCGAATGCATTATAAAGGGCATCCCCCCTTTCCCACAAAATGGGTACCCCTCCATAAAAATATTAGCAAGTCATTCCAAGGTCTGTGACCCTTCCATAAGAGGGGTCAAAATAATTGCCTCCCTCGGGTTTTGCGATAGATATCCAGGTGCTCCCTGTATCTATAGGTGATCCCCCACTTGCCCCCCAGGATATTTTATTTTGCAAAAATGTCCCCCCTGTATATACCATTCATATTTGAGTATCCCAGTGTAGTGTGTATTGCTGGGTTTTTATCTCTACAAGAGTGAGGCTCATGGAAGAGCAAAGTTGAACTGATAGTGGGGTAGCGGTGCAACATTCAGGGAGTGAATAAATGAACAGGAAAAGAGAGATGGGAACCAAACACTGAAACCAGGAAGTAAGTTAATTTGGGAAGGGTTAATGGGGTAATAGAGATCATGGGTCAGGATGTGGAACGACATGAGGTGGTGGTGCACTGCTGGCTTAAAGCCCTGCAGGAAAGAAAAAGCCGGATTGAACTGGAAAACCAGGGGTTACTGGAAAACCAAGTGGGAGTTACTGGAAAAAAAGTATGCCTCCTGGCAGAACTGGGGAGGGATATTGGACTGGGAGAGTAGATGGAGCGACACCAGATGAGTCTATCAAATATAGAGAGGCAATTAAGCTGTCAACTATGTGACAGTACCAGGACTTGTCCTTCTGCCTAATCAGTGGAGATGCCCATAATGGTGTCCACTGTACATTCAACAGAATTCAGGAGAGATGGGTGTGATGTTGGGGCCCCAGCCCATAGGATGGAGCAGTATTCCCTTAAGCTAGGGACAAAGCCTTCCTTTGTGTCTGTACAGGCAACAGTTTAGTATCACGTCACAAAAGGAAGGCATTTTGTGTTTGTGCAAAGTTCAGGCTCGTTGAAGAGCAAGAATACAGAATGGATCAGGATGCAACAGAACAAAAGGAACACCAGAAAGAGAGAGGGGAACGCCAACAGCAGGGCCGAAAGACAAAATATACAGACGGACAAAAACGGGATGCGGGTAAGAATTAGGGGTAGGGGAGGAAGCAGGGAATTGGCAAGGTGGATACAGAAGCAAATTCGCATGAAAGGAAAAACTGGAAATTTGGAAGGCTTGGATGGGGATGAACCAGGCTAGAAAATATCAGTGTGGGATGGTGGATTTTCTGAGATGGTGGTGAGCAGCTGTCTTGAAGACCTGAAGGTAAGGATGAGATTGAAGAGAATGAGGAAATTTGTTCCACAGTCAGAAAAAAAAAGAAGAACAAATGAGTGGAGGTGAGCTTGGATTTTGGAATCTTGGATTTTAGGGATTTCACCAGAATGGTAGTGGACGACGTGTGCGCCACAGAAACCTGGTGGATGGAAAGGTGGGTGTGGACAGAGCACAGAAGAGCAGAGGCTGCAAGACCAGAAATAAGGTGGTAGAAGACAGAGAGATCACCGACGTATCAATGATGGGAAAGTGAGAGGCTTCATCATGGACTCAACTTCATCATGGGAGATTACAGTGAAGACCGGAAGCTGTCTTGGTCTTGGTTTCCATGCCGTCAAGCTGAGGAAGGTGTGAGGCAGGGGTGCCAGCTTAGAGGGAAGAGCAAAACTCCATCAAGCTGTGGAAGAAGGCCTTATATGTGTATCAGAAGTGCCAAGGTGCCAAGGAAGGACTTTGCATAATGGAGGATGCTCAGTTAGCAACTGGCTATGAAGGACAATTTGAAATGTGTTTTGCCCAAGAAAGATCATGGCTGAGAGTGAGAACCAAGGGTTTGATTGACTGAGGGTCTTCAAGGTTAATTGTTGAGAAAGTAGATGGGAGGGCTTCCCAGACTTCTTTCAAAGAGAGATAGTGAGAGTGATATTTCTCAAGATTGAAAGACATTCCTAGTGTTTGACCAGCTAGTGATTTTGTGAATGTCTGAAGAGGGAAGAGGCTGCGGCCTGCCTACCTGAAGGATGAGGGATGTCACAGCAGAGAGTGGAGTCATCAGAAAAGAGATAAAGAGGATTTTCCAAAGAGTCATTGAGATTGTTGATGAAGATTATGAATAGGATGTGGGCTGAGAACGCTGCTTTGGGGTACTCCGGTCTTGACAGGGAGAGGGGATGAAAATATTCAATTGTGGGCCACACATTGGCTACGATAATTGAGGAAGTCAGTAAGCCATGGGTAGAGTTGGTCTTAGATGCCTTATATGAGATGTTGGAGAGCAGGGTAGGATGCCAGACTGTATTGAATACTCAAGATATATCCAGAGAGAAGGCCCTAATCTCATGTCTGACATTGATGGCCTCCATCAGTTTTTGGGAGTAGAAGCAGCATCTCGAAGGTAGAGTGACCAGGATCCAACTTGATAATCCGAGATGGGGTTGTTGCAGAAAAGGAAGGATTTATGACGAAAGATCCTATGGTGTCCTATGATCCTATGGTATGATCCCTCTGGGCTGGTGTCTCACACCTAGCTCGGCTTCATGCTGTTGAAAACAAAGCTTTCAGAATCATTGGAATCTCCCACGATGAAGCTAACTCTGAGGGCCTTTCACTCACTCACTGCAGGCAGGTTGGTGATCTTTCTGTTTTCTCCCGACTCCTCACTGGCCTAGCCCCACCCCCCCCCCCCCCCACCCCAGCCCTGTCTGTGCTCTGTCCCCCAAATATTCCTACAGGTCGCACAAGATCTGCCAGCAACCCTCTTCTGGTGAAACTGCCAAAATCAAGACTCTCAGCTCACCTTCACTCTTTCATTCCTCTCTTCTCCCACGTCTGGAACAAACTCCCTCACTCTCTTCAATCCCACTCTTTCCTCCAGGTCTTTAAAACAGCTGTTGACCACCATCTCTTATCTTCCCCCATCCAAAATCTTGATCTTTTCTACCCCCGTTAATTCATGCCAGATCCACTTTTTTGAAACACCATCTTGCTTCCTGGAAGTCCTAGCAGTGTCCATGTGTTTTTTGTTGTTGTTTTTTTTACCTCTCCCACCCCTCCCCCCCCCTTCCCATGCCTCCTCCCCCCAAGGCCTCTCCCTCCCACAGATCTCTCGATGTCCCCGCTCTCAAATGTTGTACTTGCGTGCTTCCCCCTCTCTCCCCATCTTGTCTCCCGCTCCCTTTATTTTGTCTTATGTGTCCGTTTGTTTTTTTGTCATGAATGTTAGCTCTTACATGAGCCTCAATCTTGCATACAAAAAAAACAAAACAAACAAGTACACATACATTCAAAGTACACCGTCCCCATGCCAAATAATTAAATATCCTCCAGCGCGGCATTGCCGGGGCGCCTCGGGCGCCCGGCAATACCGCGGTGCAGCTCATAGAGACTATTTGGAGGGAGAGGTGCGCAATAATTGATTGATTAATTGTATAATTAAAATCAATAAAAGATTATCATAAAATATTTTCTTTAATCAATTGGCAAATAGCATAACTAAACCACTAGTGCTTCATCCAAAGATGTATCTTTTAGAAATGTAATTAAATAAGGCATTAATTAAAAAAATTAAATAATTAATTGATTAATCAATAAATAATATGAATCAATTAGGTGATTAATTGATTAATCAATAAATCAAAAATATCCTTTCTAGCCACATCACTTGGTCACTGTCATGTCCAAATATTAGCTTCCCAGCTCAAAAGGTGCCTGTGATATTGCCCAGATGAGAAAGAAAATAAATAAATGATTAATTAATTAAAATAAATAAATAATAATCATTAAAAAAATTAAATTATTAATCAATTCGGTCACAGAACACAGAAACCACCACCATTTCATCAGAATCTGTAACTTAAAAAAAAAAAAAATATTAGTCATTCATCGAATAATTAAATAATTAATCAATTAATTGATTAATTATTAAATCAAAAATAGCCTTTGCAGCCAAATCACCTGGTCATTGGCATGTCCAAATATCAGCTTTATAACTCAAAAGGTGCCTGAGTTGATGGTCAGAAGAGAAAGGAAATTTGATTAATTAAATAAGTACTTAATTGAATGAAATGAATTAATGATCGTTTTAAGGCCATTTTTCCCCGCTAGAGCGGGGGTTAGCCTTGCGGGCCCCATGACAATCATGGTTCGCCTGTTTGAGGCAATGTTTTTATGGCCGGATGCCCTTCCTGACGCCAACCCTTGGTCACGCTCTTATGATGTCCGCAGGATACAGTGTGCCTATTCTGAATCGGGGTACACACCGTGATCATTCATCCCAGCAAGCTGGTACTCAATTTGCCGACCTCGGAATGATGACAGGCTGAGTCAACCCCCCTGGCGTTAATTCAGCGATCGACCGGGATTCGAACCCAGGATCCTAGGATCCCAAGCCAGCACCCTAACTGCTAAGCCAACGCCAGGCTAAATAAGTACTGAATTAATCGCTAATAATTAAATAACTCCTCAATTAATTGATTAATCAAAAAACAAAAAATATTGTTTTGGACAAAGGACTTGCTCACTATTGAGCCGAAATTTCAGCTTCCTAGCTCAAAGGATGGCTGAGATATCGCCCAGACAAACAAACAAGAAAGCAAGAAAACAAACAAACAAGAAAGAAAGAAAACAACCAGAGTGAAAACTGAGTACTCCCTTTTAGCGTGCGTCACTGCCGAGCCCCCTTCGGTGCCCGGCAATGACGTTTTGCAATGCCTGGAGATGGTATAGGAAAGGAGCGGTGTACAACAAACAAGAAAGAAAGAAAGAAAACAACCAGAGTGAAAACTGAGTACTCCCTTTTAGCGTGCGTCACTGCCGAGCCCCCTTCGGTGCCCGGCAATGACGTTTTGCAATGCCTGGAGATGGCATAGGAAAGGAGCGGTGTACAACAAGTAAAGATACATTCAAAGTACACTGCCCCCATGCCAAATAATTAAATATCCTACAGCACGGCATTGCCGTGGAGCCTCCGGCGCCCGGCAATACCGCAGTGCAGCTCATAGAGATTGCATTTGGAGGGAGAGGTGTACAATAATTGATTAATTGTATAATTAAAATCAATAAAAGATTATCACAAAATATTTTCTTAATCAATTGGCTAATAGCATAACTGAACGACTAGTGCTTCATCCGAAGATGTATCTTTTAAAATTTTAATTAAATAAGTCATTAATAAACAATTAAATAATTAATTGATTAATCAATAAATAATTAATTGATTGAATGATTAATCAATAAATCAAAAATATCCTTGATAGCCACATCACTTGGTCACTGTCATGTCCAAATATTAGCTTCCTGGCTGAAAAGGTGCCTGAGATATTGGCCAAATGAGAAAGAAAATAAATAAATGATTAATAATGGAAATAAATAAATAATAATCATTAAAAAATTAAATTATTAATCAATTCGGTCATAGAACACATAAACCACCACCATTTCATGAGAATGTAACTTTAAAAAAATAAAAAAAATTAGTCATTAATTGAATAATTAAATAATTAATTGATTAATTGATTAATTAATAAATCAAAAACAGCCTTTGCAGCCAAATCACCTGGTCATTGACATGTCCAAATATCAGCTTCCTAACTCAAAAGGTGCCTGAGTTAATGGTCAGAAGAGAAATGAAATTTAATTAATTAAATAAGTACTTAATTAATCGCTAATAATTAAATAACTCCTCAATTAATTGATTAACAAAAAACAAAAAATAGAGTTTTTGACAAAGTACTTGCTCACTACTGTGCCGAAATTTCATCTTCCTAGCTCGAAGGATGGTTGAGATATCGCCCGGACAACCAAGAAAGAAAACAAGAAAACAAACAAGAAAACAACCAGAGTGAAAACTGAGTACTCCCTTTCAGCGTGCGTCACTGCCGAGCCCCCTACGGTGCCCGGCAATGACGTTATGCAGCGCCTGTAGGTGACATAGGAAAGGTGCGGTGTACAATTACTATCCTAATCAGAAGAAGGCCAGCCATGCCCTTCGCCAATTAAGCTACCCCACAGCCTTGTGCTACATGCAAAGAAGTTTAAGGGACCTGATTTTGCACCTTGTTTATGTAATGTGGTGATGTTGCCTGAGTTCCAAGTTACTTTTGCAGAAAGTGTTGGATGTGACATGTGTATACAATATCACAGATTACATCAGAGCAAAATTAAATTTGAGTGTTTGTAAAAGTTGCAGTATTTAAAAAACGATTTTTAAATAATGATTTCATTATTAAATTTCATTCAAATGACATAATGATTTCATTGAAGTCGGCCCAACAAGATGGGGAAGAGACTCGGCAGCCAGTCTTGAGAGTTGGGTCAAACTCCCTCTAACCCCCCTTGGAAATTCACACAAAAAAGTTGGATTCATTGAGGCCCTCAAAGCAGTCATATTAGTTAGAAGATGGAGTGGTAACAGGTAGTAGTTGTAGTAGTGGTAGTAGTATACTACTACTACTACTACTACTACTATTACTACTTTAATCGAGTGAGCCTTCATATGAAGAGTCCTTTATGTCGCCACAAAATTAGGTGATTTTTAAACGAGGTAATCCTTCTATTCATTTGCAATTTGTCACTGTAGGCTTTTTGATACCAATACAAATTTTTATTACAGGCCCTAGGCATCAAAATCGTACATGTATCGAACAAATAGTTTTAAAATGGAGCTCCTCGCCACCATTAGGGCCTTTGAATTGCATCAGATGTGCAAATAAATGTGAATTGTTGGTCCAAGCTTGCCAGCTCGATGAAAGAAGACGCCATTTGCATTTTTGCCACCCCCATCCCTTTCCCGTTTAGAATCCCGTGTGGGCATAGGCAACTTGCTAGTGAGGTCTAAATTGTGTAAACAAATTTGGTTTGTTTTCGTATGTTTTTCGACAATATCATCTTGTATTTTTTAAATATTTACACGAGGCAATCAAACTTCACACATGGATGCACAGTTTCGTCATGCTTATCACATAATGGCAATCATCTTTGAGTAATACTGTAAACTAGGAAAAGGCCAGTCAAAAATGTCGGCTTGGAAGAGTTTATTCGACGGTGCAGCCCTATGAGTGTGCCAAAGTCTGAAGCCTCGGCCTAGTGTCAGGTGTGCTTATATCTTCTTTATTTATTGGACATCATACGGATGTAAATGATGCTTCCCTGCTTGTCGTTAAAGGCGGCAAAAAGGGTTGGCGTCAGGAAGGGCATCCGGCCATAAAACATTGCTTCAAAAAGGTGACCGAAAAACAACAACAACCACGGTCCCCGAAAAAGGCCAACCCCCGCTTTGCGGGGAAAAATGGCCTCTAAAGGTGGTTTATACGGATGTAAATGAACACTCGTTTTACTCTGCATGTGTTGCACATCACGTGCAGCGAATTTCACCTCCTTATGCCGTGACCCTCGTTCCTTTTCTCCTCTTTCTGTTATATATCCCTCCGCAGATGGTCTGATTGGGTACCCATGTTTCACCTTGTATTTATTGTTATTTTAAAAAACGCTTCTTTACACCGCCCATGAGGATCGGTTTGCAAGCCACCGTCTACAATTCCAATAGAAGAGACATAATTACTCTTTATGGAAAATGTTTTGCGAGTTTGTTTTATCCTCAAAAATAGGCCGAAGTGAACACACATTCGTGTTAAAAGGTTGGTCTTTGGAACCTACCCTTATGAAGGGGAGACAGACATCTGTACAAACACACAAACTGACATTGTGTTTTATATGGCAACTCATTCCCTTATTCATTCCTCAAATATATTGGCACTTTGTAATTGCATGTTTATTAATATTTACCTCTATGTAGTGTGTTTACTTCATAGTTCTGCAACACATTTTACAGTAAATACAAAGATTGGCACAAAAGTAAGTTCACCATGGATATTTTCAGCAACAAAGTAATTGCACATTGGAAAACTCTGAGATATAACTCGGCACACCTTGTTTATTCACAGAAATGTTAAAATACACAAGTCAAATGTCATGACATTTATCTGAAGAACCTTTTTTTTTTAATGCTACTAAAATAATCCATTACACTTTATTTTGGTTTAAAAAAAACAAACTTTTGCATCACCCTGTATGTAAGTCTTGCATTTTGAGGTATGAATGATGCCTTAGTCGACTTTTCGATAACAATGGCATTTGTTAGTGTTATAACATTGGGTAGAGTTCCCTGCAATGTTTATTTTCAATTATGATGCCTTACTAGTGGTAGGTGAATGAGGACTTGATGGTTTCAGGTTGAGAGACTGCCCAAGTGCAGGTGAGGTCGTAACCTTTACGTGTCCTGCACTCTGGTGCTTTGAGAAGCACAGTGCAGCCATTTCCTGAAAAACAAAGTGAGTTATTATTGTACTTAGTGCATGAAGGTTTAAAGGTGTGTGAGAAAGGAGTTTTCCCTTCCCTACCTGGTAAATTTAACAGGAGGATGAAACGCAGGGATTGTTTCTCTTCCGCCTGTGACAGACTGGTGACATTTTGCATTATGGTTCTCGAATGCATTATGGTTTAACCTCAAATCTAGGCTTGACCTTCTGACCTTTCAATCTTTTGTCTCTCTCCAGCCCTCCAGGTTGCATGCATTCATCCAACAGTCGATACCTGGCTACCCTTCAACAATCTCGTTTTACAGCTAACATTCACTCCTTTTACCCACCATTCTTTAGAAGTACCTGCTTGAATCCATACAAATGTCCTTCCCTTCAGCCTTGTAAAGCTGAGGTCCCTTGCCATCTTATGTGGTCTATCCGTCATCTTTGAGATTCTTGTTGAACATTTTCCTTTCTATGATTGTGAGTATATTTCTACAACAAATCCTGTTTTTACCCTGCGCTCGCGAAGCGAAAAGCAGGGTTAGGCATTCGGTTGTGTACGTGTGGTGTACGTGCGTACGTGGTGTCTGCATTTGAAAAATTCATTTTCTCGCCAACCGTTGATCCGATTGACACGAATTTTTTTTACTGCAGGACAACCTCTGCCTGTAGATTTTTATTTATTTATAGATACAACGTCATAGGCCATGTGGTATGGACGCCATCTTGGAAAAACGGCCACCTCTATATCTCCCAAACTGTTCAATGGGAAAAGTTGAACCAAGGCTCATTGTCAACTACTCCTCATGGGGAATAAGATATGTTGATGATGACATCATTGGTGCCTTTATTATGACGTCATAATTCGACAAGTACAACACTTGAACTGATGAGTATGAAAAAAAAGATTCCTCTGCAGTGGTTAGTCTGATTGACATGAAATTTTCACCATATAATATGAGTATCCCCTCCTGTAGAATTTTAAATAATTATGACGACATAGGTCACGTGGTACAAACGCCATCTTGGAAAAATCGAAAAACGTTGCACCTCCATATCTCCAAAACTGCTCCATAGAAAAAATTGAAACATGGCAAGAACTTCGCATGGGGAGTAGATGTTGTTAACGACGATGCGGTCATTGGTGCTGTGATTATGACATCATAATTTGACAGGGACAACGCTTAGTCTGATCAGTTTGAAATTTATTGAGCGTAATCTACATAACAATTATATTAGAGAATATAAATTTATGATGTAATCTAATCGCTCATGTGGTCTGGCAGCCATATTGGATCAAAGAAAAAAACGTTCAAAAACAGAAGAGTTGGCTCGCACCAAGTTGACTGCTTGTCTGGGATCCGAGGCCTGGAAATGTGTAAAAAAGTGAGTTTGAAGTGACACCCCTGCTATAAAATGTTTGACCCCTAGATCATGTCTGTGGGGGTGTTAGCCACCAGAAAAGTGACTTTATAGTTAGGTCCAAAACTTCAATTCAGTGACCATTTTCTGGCTAGTAAGGTTTGACGATTGATTTGACTTCTATTGACATTTTATAACAAAAATAGCCTCTATGTCCCTCCCAAAAATCCCGGCATTTTTCGCCAGAGGCCCGAATCCAAGATGACCGCCGGCACTATCTTGAAAAATTAGGTTTTGAACCAGAACACCTAGAATCACGTACAAAGACACTTTTTTGGGTAATTTGACCACGAGGATTCCGAATCTGACATTAGTTTGACGTTATGACATTATTTTGACCCAGAAATCCAAGATGGCCACCATCCAGTAGAGCGAAAATGCAACTTTTAAATGGGAGAACATATGATCATGAATTAACACATTATTTTGGCTAAATCTATACTGGCCACGGAATTGAGGTCCTGATTAGTGAATTGCTATTTTCTTGTTTTTTATTTGTCTGTGTGTGTAATGTCATATACTTATTTCTGTCTTTCCAGGGAGTATACGAGCGAATGAGACGGCACTGAGAAGCGCAGTATTCAGAAGATAGCTGTCAAGAGAATGTCCACCGTTCCGTGTGTCCTCCAGTGTGGCGGGCTTTGCAATGAAGCCACTGATGTCGTTACCTCCGTTGAGAGTTGGGAAAATCTCAAGAAAAAAGCCCTGTTATGGAGCGGTCTTGACAAGTTCGGAGACGTTTATGCAACAGTCAATTGGGATAATGGTCCCGGCAGACAATGTGTCCATAAATCATGTAGGCTGACCTTATGGAATGCTAATAAACTGGAGCAGGCCAAGACAAGACAGAAAAAACGAGAAGTCAAGGAATGCCAATCTCAGTCTTCGTCCATGTCTGAGGCTTTCCCCCCGGCTGCTTCTCCACCTGCCAAGCGGCTGCGATCAAGTGTAGAAGGGCTGATACATGAAAAAACAAAATGTGTCTGGTGCTGTAAACCGGAGTCGGCAAAGCACCCAGAATCAAAGCTGTCCCTGATTTCGTATGATAATGCATGGGCAACGTTCAAGAGTCACACGGTGGTCCTCGAAGATCAAAGCATGCGAGACAGAATCAACTGTGTGATCGATTATGCAGCTGATGGCCCATATGCGATTGAGATCAGATATCACAACAAATGCTGGTTGAAATATGTGCGTAGTTACCAGAAAATGAGTGAAGATGACAAACTCCCACGCATACACAATGTCAATCTCCGTGAGGCTCAGACTATCTTCTTTGACCACATCAGAACAGTTATCTTTGAGGAACGTGAGCTAAGGTCACTACAGAGCCTCCTCAAAGACTACAGCTCCATCATATCTCGATATGGCTTCTCAACATCCAGCATCAAGTCATCCTTTATCAAAGATATCCTGACCCGGGAGTTTGAGGGCAAGATCGGCTTCCACTCCCGCCCTCAGAGAAACCAGAGCAACCTAGTCTATGACACGTCTGGGGGTGGTTCATATGTTGAAGCAGCACTCTCCGCCATCGGTGTTAGCAGTGAACAACTGGTGCACAATGTGGCTAAGCGGCTCAAGGATGATGTCAAGTCAATCAAACCCATCCCATGGCCGCCAAGAGTCGAGGAGCTAGAAGAGGAGGAAGAGCTCTCGCCTCTCATGGTGCAGCTGCTATCTGCTTTGCAGGGGAAGAAGGAGGTAGATCTGTCTCCCGGCACACTCTCTCTCACCTCTCTCATCACGCAGTACATTACAAAGCGACCCACCACTACCGCCATCAATGCCACCGTCACCCTTCATGGGATGACTCGCAGCAAGGAGCTTATTGACTCTTACTACAAGCTGGGCATGGGGATCAGCTACCCGAACGTGCTTCTCCTACGTGACCTCTGGACCATGCATGACCTCGAGCGATGTTTGATCTGTCCTGATGAGATCGCTGAGGGAGAACCAAGCATTAGTATCATTGACAATGTTGACTTTACCAACGACACGTTGACAGGAGGGGGTACTGCACACCGCTGTAACTGGATGTTTCTGCAGCGTCTAGAACGTCTTGTACCGGATTATGAGGCTAACATCCAGGATGAGCAAACACGCATCACAGACGCAAAGACTGTGTCACAGGCACTAACTGAGAAGGCATCTGAGATGCAGGTAGTTAAGCCGTATAGGACGATAAAACGTGGGGAGCCTCCCATCCGGCCATAGCCCACTATGTTCTCATCAAGTACAAAGCATCAGTGCAAGCGGAGCATTTTTCATGCCCTTGCTCGTGTGGACGTGGATGGTGACCGCCCTGATGCAGCTGAGCAGGCTATCCCTTCATACAATGGGTTTTATGCTGCTTTAAATGCGGAGCAAGGGAAGAGCAAGGCTTATTTTCATATGTCCTACAATCAACCGCCCAACAAGTCAGTTGTGAATGACATCATGGACAAGCTTTCTATCATCATTGCCACCAAGCACATGCCTTTCGCCTTCTTAGTGGGAGATCATCCCGTGTACGTCCTCATTACCCTGCTCAAGGCCGAGAACCTAAAGAAATACCATGACATTGTGCCCTTTCTAGGTCCCTTCCATACACAGTGTGTGATGATGAGTGCTATATACAAGCGCTACAACGGGAGTGAGTTAGGAGATGTACTCGTGGCAGCAGGAGTTATTGCCGAGGGCCCCGTTGATCGTGCGCTGAAAGGCAAGCATTACAAAAGGGGGCTGCGTTGCTTGAGGCTTATGTATGAGGCGCTCATGAGTCAGCTGGTGCAGGAGAGGCTCGTGCCCTGCCTGGCTGATGAGACGAGGGAGAACCTCGAGTTTCTGAGAGATACTAGTCTTTCCCAAGAATCCCGTGCTGCTGCTCATGCAGCACTGGAGGAGGATGCTGACCTGGACAGCCTTATCACTAACTTATTCATCCATGTGGAGGCCAGTGACATGGCAGACTACTGGAGGGACTTCCTGTCCATGACAGATGCACTAATGCAGAATGTCCACGCAGTCCATATCTGTAACTGGGACGAGTACGTCAGCTCTCTGCGCGCCATGCTGCCATGGATGGTAGCGTACGACAACAATAGGTACGGGAGGTGGCTATCTGACTTCTGGGCAATGCTGACAAATCTCCCTGCTGATCAGGTCACCTTCCTTCGTACTGACTTCGCTCAGTCCATCACAGGCAACCCCTACTCCAACATGGCCTGGGACATGTGGATCGAATGCACCATGAACAAGGGCAGCAAAATGAAGTCTGGCTGGCTCTCCATCCTCAAGAATGAGAAGCAGCTGCTGGTGCACTCCAGAAATGTGAACAATGTAGCCCAGATCCGGGTGGCTCATAATGCCCTGGCCAACCGAAAAAAAGCCAAGAGGAAGCACATTGAATGTGGCCCAAAACGAATGGGAGAAGATGAGCAGTGCGTGCAGGACCTGGTAGCCTGCATACATGAGTTTGACTCCTTTCCATTCGACCCATCCTCACCCACACTCCGCACCCTACAGTCAGCCATGCCTGCCTCTAATGAGCTCGTTGTGGACTTCAATTCTGCCCATGCTGCAGGGGAGGAAAAGTTGACCAGCTTCTTGCAGGAGCGGGTATTCAGTAAGAATACCTCCCTTCATGCACCTGTCCCTCTGAGTAAACGCTTGACATTTGCCAAGATGCCAGACACGGAGAAGCCCAGGGAGGAACTCAAAACGAGAGCTGCTGAAATGGCGCAGAATGCTCTTAAGGCAGTGATCAACCTGGTTGAGGTCAGTCATCTTGTGGACCTCACTGAGTTGCTGGAACATCGTGTTGTTGAGGAGTGTGTGGCTTTATTCAACTCCAACGGAACATACAGGAAGACACAGAAGAGTAAGCTCATCCAGAAACTCTCTCTGCCATCTGTAGATCTGCAGGAACCCTACACCGCTCTCATCGACATGGGCATGATTTTGAGGATGGCAACTCCATCAGCAGAGGATCGACAGACGCAACATGGCACCCCATACAAGTGGTCAGACTATGTCCACAAGGTGTCTTCCATCATCCTTGCCCGCCATGGTGATGCTGAACGTATCTTCTGTGTGAATGACCCATATGACACACCATACTCTACTAAAGATGACGAGCGAGACCTGCAGGTACAGGGTAAGGCACATATACCCAACACCTACATGAAATTGAATGACCCCTTCCCTTCTGCCCAAGCATTCAAAACACTTCTATGTAGCGTCAGCAACAAGGGGCGGATGCAAAAGCTGATATGCACCTACCTGACAGACCTTGCAGAGAGTGTTGATGCAGAGATTGTCTACTCTGTTGGCTCCCACTGCACCAATTTGTCAACCCAGCAACCAATGGCGAACTACAGCTTTGACCAGTCTGAGGCTGATACTGTCCTCTTTTCTGCTTATGCAGTTCTGCGTGAATCAGGCTACAGTGGCCCTGTTGTCATTGATACCGCTGATACCGATGCCTATGTCGCGGCAGCAGTCATCTCGCAGCAGCTGCCCGGAAAGCTCTGTATCAAGAGGAAGAAGGAGACTATCTTATGTCATGGCCTGGTTAATGACGAGATGGCAGACTGTATTGTGCAGCTGCACTGTATGACAGGCTGTGATGCCAACTCAGGCTTCTATGGCAAGGGTAAGAAGTTGGTGTATGACCGGGTGACGAAGAGCCCTGTGGCTCGACGGCAGCTCTCGCTGTGTGGAGATAGCCTTGACCTTGAGGAGGAGGTGCTAGAGGAGCTCTTCCAGTTCACACGACATGTCATCTATGGCAACGAAAAGAGTAGCACCATGGCTGAGGCCCATGCAGCAAAGTGGAAGACACTGAAAAACAAATCATTTAACCGTCTCCCTCCAGATGCAGACAGCCTACGCCAACACTGCCTCCGAGCAAACTACTTGGCATATCTTGTGTGTCATCCCTCCAAGAAACACCACCCCTCGCCACTCGGACATGGCTGGGAGCTGGTGGGTGGTCGCTGTCGCCCTGTCCGCCACACGCAACCTGCTCTCCCGACACATCTACCTGCACCAGGGCCAGCTGAAGAGAGTGAGGAAGATGAGAGCCAGGAGGGGAATGAGGAGCGAGATGATGATGTACAAAGGCGGGGAGATTCATCGGAATCTGATGATTCAGATTCTAGTGAAGCAGAATGCTCTGATTCGGACTAATCATATAATTAAAGGTCATATTGATTAATTACTTCATTTGAAAACTGTTCAAGTAACAGCTATTAAAAATAGCTTATTTTGAAGTGTAATGAGTTTACTTGTCATGCAATCATCAATTACTTTACTGCAAGATATCCTTATGGAGGTAGTTTCTTTAACATGTTTAAGTACAAAAGTTGCATTTTCGCTCTACTGGATGGTGGCCATCTTGGATTTCTGGGTCAAAATAATGTCATAACGTCAAACTAATGTCAGATTCGGAATCCTCGTGGTCAAATTACCCAGAAAAGTGTCTTTGTACGTGATTCTAGGTGTTCTGGTTCAAAACTTAATTTTTCAAGATAGTGCCGGCGGTCATCTTGGATTCGGGCCTCTGGCGAAAAATGCCGGGATTTTTGGGAGGGACATAGAGGCTATTTTTGTTATAAAATGTCAATAGAAGTCAAATCAATCGTCAAACCTTACTAGCCAGAAAATGGTCACGGAATTGAAGTTTTGGACCTAACTATTAGCAAGGTAGTTTGGATTGCGCGAATTCTGTAAGGACGTTTTTTAACTTGGGGCGTCAACTGTAAAAAAGCAAGAAATTTAGGGGTAGGGGAAATTCAATTGACCATATATCCCATAATACATGGGTGAGTGCAACAAATTACCACTCATTCTTTTTGTTATAAATTTGGCTTTTATATGAAACATGATTCAACGTGATTGGACCATCCATGAGGTCAGCAGAGGTCAAAAGGTCACGGAAAGTGGGTTAACCTGAAAATTTAGCTCCTTTATCAAATAATTCACATATGTATATGTCACAATATGTTCTTTGCATCCCTCTACTGTTTCTGGCCTATATTGATCGTAATAGTGATGGTTTACTGTGGTGGTTGATGCTTTTCATCTTTTGTGTGGTGCTAGGGATTATTATGCTACATTTGTTTCAGCAACTTGCTTCACTCTTGCTGATCTTTATGATTACCATCGATCTTCAGCCTTAAACTTCCATTCAGAGACACAAGATGGTGGTAGTTTTGATGCTACAACAAATATAATTTATCAGTACACATTTGAGGGAGAAGGAAGTGGGGAGGTAGTGGGGGCAGTGCCCCTTAAGAAAACCAGGAAACTGACTATCAGTGAACCAGACAAATTCGTTCCAGTAAGTAGTAAACTGACACTGAAGGACAGAAGACAGGCTAGGTCATTACGTGATATTGAACTTCCTCATGATGACAAGGGGGAAGCCTGCTTTCTAGCTGACAAGAACATCGTTTGGTTCCTACTGAGGATGTATCCAACACATGAGGATGACGGGTGAAAACGACAAGGACACTGGTAGCCTGACATGGAGCAGCTTCTTTGAATACAGTTCTGGGCAACATGCAGAGAAAACAAAGATTGGTTGTGGACCATTGCTTCCACAAAACCCAACCAATGCAGATGTAGTCCAGACCTCGTTGGACTACTTTGTCTCCTTGAGTCTTAAGATGGGTCAGGCTAAGACGGTGGTGACTTGTGACCAGGCGATATATGACATAGTAAAGGGGTTGTTTAGGAAGGAATCGGAAAAGTACAAAGATGTTATTGTTCGACTTGGAGGATTCCATATTGCCCAGAACTTCTTGGGATCTATTGGATTTTTCATAATGGAGAGTGGCATAGAGGACATTCTGGTTTCTAGTGATATCTGTGGTCGAGGTACAGCCAATAAAGTCATGGCAGGAAAAGATTATTATAAGATGGTCCGTTATCATTCATGGTTGAGTGAGGCATTGTTCATGCTGAAGTGGGAGGCATTTGAGAAATGGCTGTTGTTCGAGAAGAACGAGGAGACACTTTCTTTGCTTTCGTCTCTGCTTGAAAGTCTTAGTAATGCCTTTGACAGGAAAGAGAAGGACGAATTTGCTGCACTCATGAAGGAAGTCATGAAATGCCTAGAGTCACTGGAGTCGCTCTGGGGAGATTTTGAGAAGGGATTAGGAGTGACAGCCCATCTTTGGAGCATGTACATAGACATGGTGCTTATCCTAAGGCGTTACATCCATGCTGAGAGAGCTGGGCTGTGGCAACAGCACTTACAAGAGGTACAGAATATGCTACCCTATACCATTGCTTCCGGCCATAGTAAGTACATGTCCTGCCTTCCGATCTATCTCAGTGAGATGCAAAAGCTTCCAGAAACAGCACCAGAAGTGCACGAGGAGTTTGCAGCTGGCAAATTCACAGTTCACCAGACTGCAGGAGACTTTAATGGTGTGTGGACAGACCTTGCCCTTGAACAGACCTACAATAGGGAAGGCAAAACGAGCCTCTTTAAGGGTATAACACAGTCTGAATCAGCACGAGAAAAGTACATCAAGGCTCTACCGTTCATGACCTCTGTCTCTGAAAGTGTAAAACAGATGGCACACATGGCCTCGCCGCAATCTGACCACCACGAGAAGCTGAGGAAAGACGACATGGAAGCCGTGTTGCAGATCAAACGGACCGTGGAAGAGAAGATGCAAAACCCATTCGATCCTTCACCTGCGACAGATAAACTAATGAACATATCCACAGGTCAGATTCTTGCAGCAACTACCCTGGTAGATGCCAAACGTCTAGGCTTGGAGGCAATGGATGCTGCCACGACGACGAATGCAGACAAGATTGTCCAACCGAAGATAGAAACATTCGGCACGCATCTGAAGAAAAGTAAGAAAAAGATGGACACTGTGAAAGAAGTCATCAGAGAGGAGAGTGCAGTGACAAGGGCACTTTGTTTCGCACAGGACCTGAGTGATGAGGCACGGACTGAGGCATTTAGTTACGAATGACTTGAGTACCCTCCCTCGTTGTTTGAGCCAGAGAAGAATGGATTTTCCATGCGCAAAGGTTGCAAATCCAACTATCTATCCACTCTACAGGCAGAGGTTGCCGAGTCAGGGGAACCGTCAAAAGAGTTGTCTCCTTCTGCATCTGATGCAGTTTATGTAGTCGATGCAATGGCATTCATCCAGCGGTTCAACACACTTGGTTCGAGTACATTTGACCAACTTCAGGAAAGGTACAGGAACAAACTCTTGAACATGAAACCCAGACATTGCACTGAAGTGCATTTCGTGGGCGATCAATATGATTTTGGGTTAAAGAGTCTAAAAGGGGATGAACGCCAGAGACGGGAGTCAAATACCAACTTGCCAGAGTTTGTTCCAGCGGACATCATGAAAATCCCTGATTGGAACACATTCCTGTCAAACCCTTGTAACAAGACCAATCTGCTGTCGTATCTTGCTTCACGTTGGTCCCAGGAGTCATCCTGGCCTGATGGCTTCTGCCTGGTCCTTGGGGTCAACGCCCAGGCAACTCGTGTGACACAGACGGAACATACCAATGTTGATGAGCTGTACTGCCCTAACCACGAGGAGGCGGACACCAGAATCTTTGCTCACATTGCTAGCTGTGACAACAGCGTAGTTGTCATTCAGGCTACAGATACAGATATCATTGTAGTGAAATCGTATTCGTACTGCACCCGGGGTGATGCTCGCTGCTCGTTGTCACCGCTGTCACCGCTAGGGGCGTGACTATAAGACCCGCTGCTGCGACGGTGCTCCGAGACTTCTCCCTTGTGACATGTTACATCGGTAGCCTCACTAACGGTACGCATGTATAGAATATCTAGCTTGCTTGCTTTGAATGATATGACTGGACCCATGAGATGTCGCATCATATACTTATTGTGTATTTCTACTTTACAGGAATAATGTGATGATCTAAATGCAATTAAACCAACCATTGGACTAAAGTTGTGCGGACCTGATTGGTTTTCCACAACACTTAATTGCATTTAAGATCCATGGCTGGCAACAAGACGCTGACGGTATCAATCTTCAGCGCCGATCCGCAAGCCGCGGATGGTGGCTTGCAGCTGAAGCACTGGCTCCGACAACTGCAGAATCTTTTTGACGAGCCTGAGACTGCACCGACGGCTGCCGCGAAGCTAGCCACTCTCCACGCAAAAATCGACTACCGGGTGTACAACGCCATCGCTCAATGCGCGACGTACGACCTCTCCATCGCCGAGCTTAAACGGCTATACATAAAGGAGAAAAGCCCGGTGTACGCACGCTATTTGTTGCAAACGCGACGTCAACAACCCAACGAGGCTATGGACCACTATGCCCAGGAGCTCCGGCAGCTTTTGCTGGACAGCGTCAGGGAGCCACGGACTGCTGCGCAGGCTCAGGATGATCGTCTTTTAGATGCCTTCATCGCTGGGGTCTCCTCCCAGGAACTAAGGCTCAAACTCTTGGAGAAGACCGACCTGACCTTCGCTACCGCACTCGAGCAAGCGACAGTATACACCGAAGCGCGGATGCAATCGCACACCTACGACCGCACGCGCCTTCTGGCGGACACCACACTACACGCCCGGCCGGAGAGTGCCACCGCCGAGGACGCGGATCCGCTCGCTGAACTCCGGGATGCTCCGGAGGATGACCCAGCCCTAACGGCTGCCGTTATGACCAGCAGACCCAAGGCCTTGCGCGGGGCCGCATGCTTTTTCTGTGGAGGGCCTCGTCATGCCCGAGTCGTGTGTCCGGCACGTGACGCGATATGCCATTTGTGCTCGCTAAAGGGACATTACGCAAAAGTGTGCAGGAAAACGGCACGCGGCTCGCGGCACATCGACTCGCGCAGTCGCGGACGCAGCGACCTTGAATGGGCTAATAGCGGAGCCCGCAAGCCAAGCCCGACACCCGGCGCCTTACCCGACTTCGAAGGGGAGGGCCCCTCTCTGCGGCCCCCTGGGCGCTCAGACGTCCTTGGCGGGCGTCACCGGACAGCCACCACCGTCTCCTTCTCCATCGGGCACAAAGGCCGTGTCCTTGGCCAAACTCCGGGCCACGCAAGGAGCTTTGAAACCACGCCAAGCCCCTCGTGTCGTCCACGAACTAACAACGGCCCACGCCCCGACAAAAGAGTTAAGGCAGCTTTCAAATACTACGGTGGCCTTTCGTCAAAACGACCAAAAATGTCAAAAGGCGATTTCGAATACTACGGAAGCCTTTTGTCAAAGCGACCAAAAATGTCAAAAGGCGATTTCGAATACTACGGAAGCCTTTTGTCAAAGTGGCCAAAAATGTCAAAAGGCGATTTCAGATACTACGGAAGCCTTTTTCTGCCAGAAGTGTCAAAAGGCGATGTCAAATACTACGGAGGCCTTTTCTCGTCAGAATTGTCGGTTTTTGAATCGCGAAACACCGGAATGCTGGGGAAAGCCCTCTGGTGACGATAATGGATTCCCCATGGTCAACGCAGACTCCGGCCACGACCGCAAAACTGCTGCTGGTGTAGGATCCACCCGCGAGGCTGGTCCGACCCATTCGGGGGGCTCAGTCCCGCTCCCAGCAGCCTCGTCTGGCCTGGCTCAAGCCCTTATTCCCCTTATGGTTGAGGGCCATTGTGTTCGGGCCTTGGTGGATACAGGATCTACGGATAGTTTTATCGACCAGCGACTTGTGCTCAGGCATGGATGGCGGATCTGGCGGTCTACGAGACGGATCTTCATGGCTTCCCAGGGACTTCGGCTCAGCACGAAGGGGGAATGCCGATTGAAACTCGTGCTAAAGGGACGGGTTTTCCCTGATGTACACCTTATGGTTTTACCCGCATTATGTGCTGATATTCTGTTAGGACACGATTTTCTTAAGCTGCATGGACGTCTGGTAATGGAGTTTGGTGGACCTGACACTCTTGTTGTGGGGGCGGACGACGCGCTAGCGGTGTGCGCCCTAGCGCAAATGGACGTCCAGCCGCTTTCGCTGTTCCCCAATCTAACCTCCGACTGCACCCCTGTCGTGGTAAAATCACGACGCTACTCTCGCGCGGACATGCAATTCATTGCGGACGAAACGGCTCAGCTCTTGAAAGACGGCATCATAGAACCTCGTAGGTCGCCGTGGCGCGCCCAGGTCTTGGTGGTGCGCAGCGAGGCCCATCGCAAACGCATGGTAATCGACTATTCCCAAACGATTAACCGCTTTACACAGCTGGATGCCTACCCCCTTCCGGGGATGGACGCGCTAGTGCAACAGGTGTCCCAGTATTCGGTCTATAGCACTCTCGATCTCCGTAGTGCGTACCACCAGATCCCTATCTCTAGGGCGGATCGTATCTATACCGCTTTCGAGTCGGGGCAGCGGTTGTACCAATTCACGCGATTGCCTTTTGGGGTAACGAACGGGGTCGCTTGTTTCCAGAGGGCCATGGATGACCTCGTTGCGCGGGAGCACTTAACCGATGTTTTCGTCTACCTCGATAACCTTACGGTTTGTGGATATGACCAAGGGCACCATGATGCTAATCTGAAGCGCTTCCTTGAGGTCGCGCAGCGATATCACTTAACTATGAACGAGGGTAAGTGCCGTTACTCCCTACGCACGATAGATCTTCTGGGGTACACCGTGACCCATGGCTCTGTCTCTCCGGATAAGGAGCGTCTGCGACCTTTGCTCGACATGGCCCCTCCCTGCGATCGGGCGTCCCTGAAGCGCGCCCTTGGGCTGTTCGCCCATTACTCCAAATGGGTGCAAAGTTTCTCCGCGAAACTTCGCCCCCTTGTGGCCTGCGACACCTTTCCCCTGAGTTCGGCCGCATTGACGGCCTTTGAAGGCCTTAAGACTGACATCGCCCGAGCCGCCGTGGCGACCATCGACGAGAGCGGCTCGTTCGTCCTCGAAAGTGACGCCTCGGATCAGGCCATCGCGGCGACCCTCTCCCAAGGGGGGCGTCCCATGGCTTTCTTCTCACGGACTCTTACCACCGCTGAGCGGAGGCACTCGTCCGTTGAAAAGGAAGCGTATGCGATCGTCGAGTCTATTCGGCGATGGCGCCCGTACCTACTCGGGCGGAGCTTCCAAATCATCACGGACCAGCAAAGCGTTGCGTTCATGTACGACACCTTACACGCCCAGCGCATTAAGAACGAGAAAATCACTCGCTGGCGTATCGAACTCGCCGACTTCTGTTACACCATCAAATATCGCCCGGGGAAGGATAACCAGGCCGCCGATGCCTTATCACGCCCGGCTACATGTGCTGGTATCACCTCTTTGGAGGGCCTACGGGTGCTGCATGCCACTGCGGGCCATCCCGGCGTAACGCGTTTCGCTCATTTCGTGCGGAGTGGGAATCTCCCTTACTCGATTGACGATATCCGCCGTATCTGTCGCGACTGCGCTATCTGCGCGGAAATCAAACCGCGTTTCTATAACCCTCCCATGGGGACTCTGGTGAAGGCTACACGCCCGTGGGAACGCTTGGCGATGGATTTCAAGGGCCCATTGCCGGTGTCGAGCGGCTCTCGCTATCTGCTCACTATCGTTGATGAGTACTCGCGATTCCCCTTTGCATATACGTGCGCGGACATGACTGCTGCCACGGTGATGCGATGCTTACAGAACTTGTTCTCAATGTTCGGTTACCCGGCCTATGTCCATACCGACCGGGGTGCGGTCTTCTTGTCTCAGGAGGTGCGCAGCTATCTCCTCCAAAATAACATTGTGTCTAGTTACACCACGCCGTACAGACCCCAGGCTAATGGGCAGATCGAACGCTTCAACGGGATTATCTGGAGGGCCGTCATGCTCCACCTCCGGACCCTCGGCCGGGGCCTCGATAAATGGGCTTGGTCGCTACCTGCGGCGTTGAACTCGATCAGGGCTCTCCTGAGTATGGCAACCAACCAAACTCCCCACGAGCGACTTTTCCACCACCCCAGGAGCTCGGGGTGTATACGGTCTTTGCCCAGTTGGCTCGCTGGGCCTGGGCCGGCCTACCTGAAACGGGCGGTTCGCGCGAGCAAGTACGACCCCCTAGTGGACAAAGTGCAGATTCTCCAGGCTAATCCTGAGCATGCTCGTGTGATGACGTCTGATGGCCGTGAGACTACTGTCTCCGTTCGTCACCTTGCCCCTTGCGGGGTCGACGACCTTAGTAGGGAATCGGACGAACCGATCGAACCCATCTATGAGACTATGGCCTCTCCCGACGCTCCCATCGCCGACAGTCCACCGACCCTCCCCTCATCGAGACTACCCGGGCCCGACGACTTGGAGTTACCCCCTTCGTCACCCGACCCTGTTGGCGCCTCTGACACCGGGGACACAGGGATACGTGATGCCGTACCCGGGGAATTTCGGACGCGTGCTGGCAGAGAAATTCGCCGCCCGGCCCGATACGGTTGGGTCGACTGATCCTCCGCACCCTAGTCGCGCTGACGCTCACTCGCTTTTAGCCACGCGGCCGTATAATTCTGACAGGGGGAGAATGTAGTGAAATCGTATTCGTACTGCACCCGGGGTGATGCTCGCTGCTCGTTGTCACCGCTGTCACCGCTAGGGGCGTGACTATAAGACCCGCTGCTGCGACGGTGCTCCGAGACTTCTCCCTTGTGACATGTTACATCGGTAGCCTCACTAACGGTACGCATGTATAGAATATCTAGCTTGCTTGCTTTGAATGATATGACTGGACCCATGAGATGTCGCATCATATACTTATTGTGTATTTCTACTTTACAGGAATAATGTGATGATCTAAATGCAATTAAACCAACCATTGGACTAAAGTTGTGCGGACCTGATTGGTTTTCCACAACAATCATCATCTTGTCAATGTATCATTTCCCTCGGTTGACAAACGTTGTTGAGTTATGGGTGGAAAAGGATGATCTGTTCCTCCCCATCCATGACTTGGTGAATGAGTTGGCCAAAGCAGTTGGAAAGGACGTATTGGCACTCACAGACACACTGCTCATCTCCTACATTCTGTCAGGTTGTGATTCGGTGAGCTATCCTTTCAAACGGGGTAAGAAGAGAGCAGTGAAAGTCGCACTCCAGCATGTTGACAAACAGCCAGCATTGTCCAATTTCATCCGACATGAATCCGGACCTTCTGCACATGATCAGGTGATAACTGAAGCACGAAGCTTCTTTTGTGATCTCTACGGCAAGCCAGGGTATTCATCCCTGGATAAGCTCCGCGCCCACTTGTTTGCATCTAGCAAACTAGATCTGCGCTCCCTTCCTCCAACAGAAGATGCTTTTCACTTCCACGTTCTCAGGAGCCTTTGTCAGATCAGTTTATACAAGCAAGCTTCACTCAGCAATCCAGTGCTTCTTCCACCTGAAGAGTATGGCAGGAGTGTGGATGGTGACAGGTTAATTCCTGTCATGAAGAGCAAGCCATCAAAGCCTTCTGCTGCGAAGTTGAAGTACTGCAAATGTAAGAAGAAACAGAACTGCCTGAGGAAATGCCCTTGTGCGAAAGCTGGAGTACCATGCATCATTGCATGTGCCTGCAATGGCGACAGAGAAAAATGTGGACGGCTTCTGACTGATGACGGTGATGATGATGAGTAAATAGAGGTAATGACACTTTTCCAGCAGTATGTGGTATGACTTGTCATTTTAAAACATGTTGAAGAGTACCGTGCAAATAGATAGTGTGAATGCCCGATTTTGGTGATTTTTTAAAAGTTATGCAAATCTAAAGTGACATACATGCCAGTAAGTTAAGTTCAGTCGGGGCATTTCTTTCCCAAAACATCAGAGGGATACAAACAACATATTTTGGGTGTAAAAGTTTGGCTATATTGAGCTTGAAGTAGGCAAAATGTGATTTTATTTACTAAAGGAGCTAAACTTTTAGCTTAACCCACTTTCCGTGACCTTTTGACCTCTGCTGACCTCATGTATGGTCCAATCACGTTGAATCATGTTTCATATAAAAGCCAACTTTATAACAAAAAGAATGAATGGTAATTTGTTGCACTCACCCTTGTATTATGGGATATATGGTCAATTGAATTTTCCCTACCCCTAAATTTCTTTCTTTTTTACAGTTGACGCCCCAAGTTTAAAAATGTCCTTACAGAATTCGCACAATCCAAACTACCTTGCTAAAGTCACTTTTCTGGTGGCTAACACCCCCACAGACATGATCTAGGGGTCAAACATTTTATAGCAGGGGTGTCACTTCAAAATCAAATTTTGAGGTCTCGGATCCCAGACTATGCGCAGGGTAAATATTCTATGAATACCATCTCGTTCTTTCTTTATTCTTTTTCGACAACAAATTCTGTTTGCCTGCTAGTCTTTGCTTCTGAAACCCGCATGTGGTGACAACAACCAACGGCGCGCACACACACACACACACACACACACACACACACACACACACACACACACACACACACACACACACACACACACACACACACACACACAGTATATGTATACAGTCACGTGAAAAAGTAAGTACACCCCATGTAAAGTTTTGACTTTTTCAACTTATTTCAACATACAGCTATTTGATCTTCATTTCAACAATACTGATGGATAAAGGTGATATAATATAAAAAATATCATGAAACATTTACATTTTGTACTCCATTGTATAATTTAAAGAAACATAAATGCAAACTTCGCATATGGAAAAAGTAAGTACACCCCTACATTTATCACTACTTCAAATACCTAAAATTAGAATCAGGTGCACCAGCTCAGGTGCAAATGATTAGAACATCGTTCCTCGCGGTCCCTCTATGCTGTCTTTCCCTCGCGGTCCCACTATGCTGTCTTTCCCTCACGGTCCCACTGTGCTGTCTTTCCCTCGCGGTCCCACTGTGCTGTCTTTCCCTCGCGGTCCCACTGTACTGTCTTTCCCTCGCGGTCCCTCTGTGCTGTCTTTCCCTCGTGGTGCCCCTGTGCTGTCTTTCCCTCGCGGTCCCTCTGTGCTGTCTTTCCCTCGTGGTCCCTCTGTGCTGTCTTTCCCTCACGGTCCCACTGTGCTGTCTTTCCCTGGCGGTCCCACTGTACTGTCTTTCCCTCGCGGTCCCTCTGTGCTGTCTTTCCCTCGTGGTGCCCCTGTGCTGTCTTTCCCTCGCGGTCCCTCTGTGCTGTCTTTCCCTCGTGGTCCCTCTGTGCTGTCTTTCCCTCGCGGTCCCACTGTGCTGTCTTTCCCTGGCGGTCCCTCTGTGCTGTCTTTCCCTCATGGTCGCTCTGTGCTGTCTTTCCCTCGTGGCCCCCCTGTGCTGTCTTTCCCTCGTGGTCCCCCTGTGCTGTCTTTCCCTCGCGGTCCCTCTGTGCTGTCTTTTCCTCGCGGTCCCTCTGTGCTGTCTTTCCCTCGCGGTCCCCCTGTCTGTCCCCCTGTCTGTCCCCCTGTCTGCTGTCTCCCTCGCGGTCCCCCTGTGCTGTCTTTCCCTCGCGGTCCCTCTGTGCTGTCTTTCCCTCGCGGTCCCTCTGTGCTGTCTTTCCCTCGCGGTCACACTGTGCTGTCTTTCCCTTGAGGTCCCCCTGTGCTCGCTTTCCCTCGTGGCCCCTCTGTGCTGTCTTTCCCTCACGGTCCCTCTGTGCTGTCTTTCCCTCGCGGTCCCTCTGTGCTGTCTTTCCCTCGCGGTCCCTCTGTGCTGTCTTTCCCTCGCGGTCCCTCTGTGCTGTCTTTCCCTCGCGGTCCCTCTGTGCTGTCTTTCCCTCGTGGTCCCTCTGTGCTGTCTTTCCCTCGTGGTCCCCCTGTGCTGTCTTTCCCTTGTGGTCCCCCTGTGCTGTCTTTCCCTCGCGGTCCCTCTGTGCTGTCTTTCCCTCGTGGTCCCTCTGTGCTGTCTTTCCCTCGCGGTCCCTCTGTGCTGTCTTTCCCTCGCGGTCCCTCTGTGCTGTCTTTCCCTCGCGGTCCCTCTGTGCTGTCTTTCCCTCGCGGTCCCTCTGTGCTGTCTTTCCCTCGCGGTCCCTCTGTGCTGTCTTTCCCTCGCGGTCCCTCTGTGCTGTCTTTCCCTCGTGGTCCCTCTGTGCTGTCTTTCCCTCGTGGTCCCTCTGTGCTGTCTTTCCCTCGCGGTCCCCTGTGCTGTCTTTCCCTCGTGGTCCCCCTGTGCTGTCTTTCCCTCGCGGTCCCTCTGTGCTGTCTTTCCCTCGTGGTCCCTCTGTGCTGTCTTTCCCTCACGGTCCCACTGTGCTGTCTTTCCCTCGCGGTCCCCCTGTACTGTCTTTCCCTCGCGGTCCCTCTGTGCTGTCTTTCCCTCGCGGTCCCTCTGTGCTGTCTTTCCCTCGCGGTCCCCCTGTGCTGTCTTTCCCTCGTGGTCCCGCTGTGCTGTCTTTCCCTCGCGGTCCCCCTGTGCTGTCTTTCCCTCGCGGTTGTCAGCTCTTTCACGAGCCTCGATTCAGTATTAAAAAAAAAAAAAAAAAAAATCGTTAGAGAGGATCTTGGAGGAACCTGTCTTATTTAAACCTCAGATATTTTGGTTTGCTCTTTGTTGTTGAAGTGTGTGGCGTCACCATGCCTAGATCAAAAGAGCTCTCTGAGGCCTTCAGAAAGAAGGTTATAGATGCCTACGAGTCTTGGAAGGGATTCAAAAAGATCTCCAAACAATTTGAAATCAATCATTCGACTGTCCGGAAGATCATCTACAAGTGGAGAAGATTCCAAACAACTGCCAACTTGATCAGGCCAGGCAGCCCCAGCAAGTTCAGCCCGAGAGCAGACCGCAAGATGCTGAAAGAAGTCTCGAAGAACCCCAGAATGTCATCACGGGACCCACAGGTACCTCTTGCCACTGTTGATGTCAAAGTGCACGAGTCTACCATTAGAAAGAGGCTGCACAAATTTGATCTACATGGGAGGTGTGCCAGGAGGAAACCTTTGCTGTCCAGAAAGAACATCAGGGCAAGACTAAAGTTTGCCAATGAACACCTAGGCAAAGACCAGCACTTCTGGAACAATGTGCTCTGGACAGATGAGTCAAAGGTAGAGCAATTTGGACACAGTACCAGAAGACATGTTTGGCGAAAACCAAAGACAGCATTTGACCACAAGAACCTGATACCAACTGTAAAGCATGGTGGTAGAAATATTATGGTTTGGGGCAGCTTTGCTGCATCAGGGCCTGGGCAGCTCACCATCATAGAATCCACTATGAATTTTTCATTGTACCAGAGGGTGCTTGAGGATAATGTGAGGCCATCTGTCGGAAAGTTGAAGCTCAACCGAAGGTGGACCTTGCAACATGACAATGACCCTAAACATACCAGTAAATCCACCAATGAATGGCTGAAAAGAAAGAAATGGAGGGTTCTAGAATGGCCAAGTCAAAGCCCGGATCTAAATCCCATCGAGATGTTGTGTGGGGATTTGAAACGAGCTGTGCATGCAAGAAACCCCTCAAACATCACACAGCTGAAAGAATTCTGCATGGAGGAGAGGGCAAAAATTTCTCCCAGTCGATGTCAGAGACTCGTAGACAGTTATAAGAAACGCCTACTTGAGGTTGTATCTGCCAAAGGGGGCAATACCACCTATTAGAGCCAAGGGTGTACTTACTTTTTCCACATGCGAAATTTGCATTTATGTTTATTTTAATTATACAATGGACTACAAAATGTAAATGTTTCATGATATTTGTTATATTATATCACCGTTATCTATCAATATTGTTGAAATGAAGATCAAATGGCTATGTTGAAATAAGTTGAAAAAGTCAAAACTTTACATGGGGGTGTACTTACTTTTTCACGTGACTGTACATACATGCAGTATATATTTATATTGTTGTGGTTTTGGAGGACCACGGGGAGAAACAATCAACACAAAAGGGTTCCCTAGTGTTATATCTGTAGAAATTTTGTTTTGCTAAATTACCCTCTCCCTCCTATTGGTGGAAGGGAAAGATGCATTGTAAATGTAGTTAGAACTATCCCCAGAATGTAGTTAGAACTCTAGTTAGAATTATGTTCTCTTCCTCATTCTCCAACTCCATACTCAAGCCTTATTCTCAACTCTTTACAGATTCCAACCACATAGCACATTCACTCCACAAACCACACGAATCCATTCAGTAACACCTCAATAGCATACATCGAACATGTTTGTCTCATAAACATAAATTAATTGTCTCGCGTTCCGAGGAGTTATCTGCGGTTCGTTGGCTTCAGGGTCATAGGTCGGGAAGTGGTCCGACAAGCCCCACCGCATCACGGCCCAGACAGTTAGAACCTGTAAGAATATAATGTTGCGGTTCTGTGAACCAGGCCCGACGGTAATTTCACCCAACATACAGGACCCTCAGCATAGCTATTTCCATAATGTAAGGTTCGTGTCGTCCCTTTCCCTTAGCTAGTGGTTTAGAATGTGATACAATGCATTGGTGAGGGTTAGAGAGATTTCCTCCCCTTTTTCTCCCCATTTTCTAGGGTGTGATTGTTACGTATGCACATCGTTTTTTAGTTTAATATCTCCGTGGAGTGTATGCGAGTTAATCGCCAAAGTGCGCCAAAAGGCGTTTGAATCACGCACCAAATCCCAACTGCCACTCATCCACCGCGTCTCTAAATCTTCCCTTTAGATACACGATAAGGACCCAACACTTAGCTGTTAGTAAACACATTTTTAGTTACGCTTTATTTTGGTTTCATTATATTTTTCACTTTAAGTTTACATGACATCAAGACATTATACACGCTGTTCATTGCTCCACAACCTGAAAACACCACAACCCGCTAATCACAATGTTGCTCAACCACACACGTACTGTCCACCCTCCTACCTAATCACCTCATCTTCGCCCACCATGGATGCATGTCACAGCTTGGAAGCGTGGGGAAGGTAGCGCAGAGAGCAGTGGCAATTGCCTCCATTCTCCGTACACCATGTACCTCCAAACAAGCAGGCGCTAATTGGCCTTTTGCGTGCTGTAGATACACAATCGCTCCGTTCACCCCCTACAAGTTATTAAGCGCTCCCAGAATTCGCCCCCAGCCTGTGAGTGTCACGATACGCTAGACCATGTTAATCGAGGAGGACCCTTCGCATGCAGCAGTTTAGAGACAGACTGAGTGAAACTCATGAAGGAGGCCTCGCTTGGGCAGGGCTAGCCCTAGGGAGAACTCACTATCAATAAAGAGGGCATCAACAATTGGCGGCGTTGCCGTGGCCGGACTCCCCCTTGAGTGACAACCACTGATGAAGCACCTTCACAGTTTCCCTTGCACCACCCACGTTTCACGCACCCCACAGCACGTTTCACGCACTCCACAGCACGCTTCACAGGCAACCACCTTAGACACCCTCAGTATTTCTCCTCTCGGACCCTCCCTTTTAGCATTTAGGTCATGGAAGCACAACTGCTTCCGCCCAGTGAGCAAGAAAGAGGCCGTGACCCTCGTTCCTTTTCTCCTCTTTCTGTTCTATATCCCTCTGCAGATGGTCTGATTGGGTACCCATGTTGTATATAGCTGGTAGGTAAGGCATAGGTTAAGTTCTGCTCTTGTCCATTTTCTTTGCTGCGTAAATATCACTGCACTCTCCATTGTTTGCAATTACTTGTACATTTGCATTGCATTCCGCATCGTTGATCCATTTTGATTTCCCTTGCTGTACATTAAAGTCCTTGAGTTCCCTCTCCCCTTTGCACGAGTTGTAGCATATGTACCAAGGACGAAATGATTACATTTTGGTGAAGATCCGGATTAGGTTCCGGTTACTAGAATTTTTAAAGTGATTCTTCACTATTGGGAAATAGGGCCAAAAACGATACATAGCAGGATATCTCAAAAAGTTGAAGACGGATTTGGACGAAACTTGGTGGAGAGGTTGGTGTGACAAGGAAGAATCGATTTAATTTTGGTGAAGATCCAGATCCAGCTAGTATAATTTTTAAAGTCATTCTTCACCATTGAGTGATATGGCCAACCAGGCGGAGGTGTGTATGCTCTCTTCTGAGTGCCGTTCTAGTTTCCCTATTGATCCAGCGCTGCTCCACATTAGGTTAGAATGGGAGGTTATAATTACCCAATTAATCGGCTCATTCAGTCCTGCATGCATCAGCGGTTGCTCGGCTGCCTTAATTAAGATCCAATTAAGATAAAATTGTTGCATAGCCACGTGGTGCAGGTAAACGCTGTGAGACAGAGAACCCTGAGACCGCATTGTAGACCAATTGGTGCTTGCAGTTGCATAGTAATCCGCTGTGCAAGGTTATTCGTGATTGGTGGTCTGAGGCATGGTAAGTTCGAGGGGAACCGAGGATTCCCCTCATAGTAGATACAAAACCTGGGGCTACAACAATATATATACTTATATATATATATATATATATATATATATATACTAGACGACCCATGACCCGTTGGGTCAATGTTATTATATATAATTAAGGGGTTACCATGGTTACAGTGGGGGTCAAAGGTCAACCTATGGTGAAGATATATAATTTTCTCACACTTTCTAATAGAGAGGCAAAATGCCATATAAAACTAAATTTACTGGTTCTAATTGCTTTTATTTATCAATCCTCACATAGAAGAGCAGTTTTTAGTAATGAGCAGTGAAGAGAAGACCCCTCAGCCAATGATGTGACCCCTCAGCCAATGATGATGATGATGATGCTACCCCTAGACGACCCATGACCCATTGGGTCAATGTCAGTTTGAATAGATATGAGAATAGAACTAAAGCGAACGCTGGACATCATCAGGGAGATTATTTGGGCCAGCAAGCCATAAGGCTCACCTCTCCAGCGTTCTAAGTCACTTACCTGTGACACGTGATTTCGGCCCTTATCTCCGATCACGTTGACGGAAATCACCACAGCATATCGTCAAGATCCCTCCAAAAGGCTCGTCTTTGTCACATACATCACGCAACGTGCGATCCACAGCCTCGAAACTCTCTCTCCTGATCATAGGACACTCATCCCACACGATGGGTTTTGTACTTCGAAAGAGGTCTGCGATAGTGGAATTTTTATCGATGTTGCATACGCCATCTTCCCTCGGTGTCAGAGGGATTTGGAACCTTGAGTGCGCTGTTCTTCCACCAGGCATGAGGGTAGCAGCTATGCCAGATGAGGCCACCGCAGGGGGCAACTTCTCCACTCGCTCTCACTTTAGAGAGAATCCGGTTAATAAGAAACGTCTTCCCTGTGCCTCCAGGCGCGTCAATGAAAATCATTGATGACTGATTCGTGCGGATGTTGCTATTCGCGTCCATAGACGTGAGGTGTGATTCGTTGTCCGCGTCCGTAGCGCCGTCGGAGGGTTGATATGACATTCTTCCTGCAAATAGTATTGTGTTTGTGCTATCGTTTTGCCGATCATCAAATGACAAATAAATTACATTGTGAAAATTCAAGATTTCAAATAAACCTATTTAAAGTGTATGCGCATATAAATAATAAAGAAAATCGAAGAAATATCTCTCGGTAATTTCCTGAAACATATTTTACTTCCGGGTAATAATGTTGAATGAAATAACGAAGATATATACTGTATGCCTGTTATTTTAGGTGGTGTATTCTCGTATATCAACGTGGCGCGATTTTTAAAATATATCTGCAATTTCCCGTGTGTGCGTGAATGTTCTCAATTATTTCTTTTACCGAGTCTAAAACCATCGATAAAAATGAAATCAGATGGCGACTTACATTGAAGATAAAGGCGTGAGACAGACTCAATGGACTTGAAGATACAAGCCTTTCAGAATTCATTTCGTTCTATAAACGGAAACTTTCATCGGATTTTCTTCCCGTTTTTTTTCAACCGAGTCTAAAACTATGTTAGCGACTGTGAAAAATGAAATGATATATCGAATTTGATTTGAAATAAAACTGAGAGAGAGAGCAAGACACCACGGGCCTACAAAACAGGCCTCAAAGCTATGCGAGTTAATAAAATGGTGGATATTACTACTCTCTCAAAGGGGTAAGCCACGCCCCCGGACCGATCAAATGTTACATACAAACATGCAAGATTTCAATTTTATAATTATATAGATATATATATATATATATATATATATATATATATATATATATATATATATATATATATATATATATATATATATATATATATATATATATATATATATATATATATATATATATATATAGTAACGGTTTTGAGAAGTGTAACGAATTTGAGAAGTGTAACGGTTTTTGAGAAGTGTAACAATTTTGGAGGAAGTGTAACGAATGTGAAAAGTATGGTTTTGTTATGTGTAACACCCTGGTAATGTAAATAATGGTCGCAGCCGTCCTCCTAGTTAATTCCATGAAACTTACACGCAGGCCACGATATATCTTTTTAAATAGTGTATTTCCTTATTCCATGTAGGCTAAATATGTGTTTCCCACTAGATTGACTCTGCATTGTATCAATCGAAATAAGCGTAGGCCCTTCCAATTTCCCCAATCATCTCCGCTCTCCAAAGTTCCTTTCAAAAGCGGTGCGAGTGGTGTTCAATCCCGCAAGCCGCCATTGCCCATGTGCTCATCTCGGAGAAGAAAGGCGTGTCTCCACCTCGTCATAGAGGGGAGGAGTGAGCCAGAAGGTCGCATGACCAACCAGCACCGCGGTTAGCGACCCGGTAGGCGTGCCCTCGCAGCCGGCGGCTTGATTCCGCCCCGAGTGATAAAAGCGACTGGAAGGGACTGCTTGACCAGATGACCTGGGAGATGAGCGAAGAGGCGGCATAGTGAGCTGAGCTGTGAGCGGTGAGATGCGAGACGCTACAAGCCAAAGAGGAGTGGTACTCGGAGAGGAAACCAGCTAAGGAGAGACGCGCTGAAAGGAGGGAGACGGCTCCACCAGAAGGAGAGGAGCAGGTGTGACCGAGCCAGCGCGTGACGTCTATAGCATCGGCAGCGGATACGCGACGGAGGGTTTTCCCGCCAAAAACGCGAGGAATTGAGAGCTGCTGCCTCCGACCCTGCCTCCCTCTCCAGCAATCCACCTCAAGCCATACCTGCCTGCAATATCCCCCGTGTAAGTGTGAACGTCGTCTGTCCTAATCGTTGTCCTGGGGTTAAGTAAATTGCATAGTATAAGCTAACGATGCACTGTGTGACTGCTTCTTCCATCCATTGCTTGTAAATAATTTTGGTCGCTCTTTCTTTTTGCTTGTGTGTGTATAATAAATCTGTTCTTCCTCCGTACTCTGTCTTCTTCTCTTTTTCCTTCTCTTTCGGTCGCTTTAGAGGTTTCCCGATTGAATATCTGCGGTGCGATCTGGTCAACGTCGGGTGGAATCAGGCCAATTGGGGATCCTGTAACGGTCGCGGTTGGACCATCCGCTCGGCCCATCGTAACATCTAAACCGCGATCTGTAACAATTGGTTGTCAGGAGTTGGGATTCGGACCTGGGACTAAATTTGTTAGGCCCAAATTTTGGAACACCAATTGTGTTATTACAGTAACAATTGGTGTCTGGGAGTGAGATTCGAGGCCCGAACCAAATTGTTAAAACGTCTAGAAAAAAATTTGGTCAAAATTACGAGCTGCCGAAATTTTGTTGTTTTATAAAACCCGAATTTTGAGATCGTGCCATGGACAATCAAGGCGATCGGATGTCGGTGGGGGAGATAGACGGGTTAGGGGTAACCCAGGACTTAGGGGAAGAAAGGGAGGAGGAGAGCAATGAGGAGGCGGTTGAGGAGGTATCAGACGCACAAAATGGCGTCCTCGCGCACGAGGTATCAGACGCACAAAATGGCGCTCTCGCGCACGTGGTTGAGGGGGCCACAGCCGCGGAACCAATGAGCGCGGCCCAAATGCAAGCCTTCATGACCCAATTCATGGTGGAAATGCAGAAAAAAAACGATAGTGGGGAAATGGAAAGCAGAATGATGGGGGCCATTATGGGGCAAATGGGGGCAATGAGGGACGAAGCAAGGGCTGATAGTGAGCGATTGGAAGACAGAAGGAGGGCTGATAGTGAGAAAATGGAAAGCAGAATGATGGGGGTAATGAGGGACGAAGCGAGGGGTACCGGTGAGGAGTTAGACAAGAAATTTGGGAAGTTAGACAATAATTTTGAGGGGTTAGACAACGGGATAAAAGAGGTAAAGAATGGGTTAATGGGGGTGGAAAATAGAATGGCTGCCCAGGAGAATCAGTTAGAGGGGGTAAAAAATGGGTTAATGGGGTTAGAAAATAGGATGGAAGGCAAATTGCGGGAGATAGGGGAGCAATCCGCCCGAGAAATTAAACAAATGGGAGAGCAGATAGAGGAGGTAAAAATCGGGGTAGAAACCAAATTGGATGCTCAGAGGGATGAATTGGGACAGATGAGGGTGGCATCTACAAAGGAGATGGAGGAGATGAAAGAGGAGATACGACGAGGTGTGAGTGAGGAGGTTTCGGGGCTACGCGAGGAGGTAAAGCGAGGTGAGAAGCATATGGAGAAAGAGGTGAGGAATAATACGGCTAGGTTACAGGGGGGAATAGAAGATCTGACGGAGGAGGTGGAACAGCTGACGGAGGGACAAAAAGAACTAGTGGAGCAGGTTCAAAAGAACACTGCGGTACTAGGAGGGTTAAAGGCGACACAAAAAGAAATTAAAAACGAATTAATAGCGACACAGAGGCAATGTCAGATGGTACGTGAGGAACTGACAATGAGGGTGGACGAGGTGACAGAGATAATGGAGACGAAGGACCGAGAGGTGAGGATGCACATAGAGACGGTCACGGTAGCCTTAGAGGACGAACTTGAGGAGACGCACCGGGGAATAAAAGAGGTGAAGCAAAAATTAGAGGAAGTGGAAGAAGAGGTGAGTGAAATTAAGAAGAGACGGACAGAAACTAAGAGAGAAATAAAGGAGGAGGTAATGGAATATGTACAAGGTCGGTGCTCAACTCATGATGTGCTGCTCACTAACCAAATAAAAAGTTTGCAGGTGGCAGAGGAGGTGCGACGACGAGGTACGGAGGTGAGTGGCAATGTATATGATGTGAGGAAAGCTTCAGTCGGCTTGGGGATTGGTTTGGATCCGGGTGTTCGTGAGAGGCCGTTGGTGAAGTGTGCGACAGGTCTGGTGTGCGAAAAAAGAGGTGTGCGAGAATGTCCGACCATGGGGTGTGTGAGGAAAAAGTGCGCGCCGACCAGTGAGTGTGCTGTCAAGAGTGAGTCGGTCGTAGCGCATGTGCGAGGGAGCACATGGAAGCGCGGTGTGGTAAGTGTTACAGAGGATGTAACGAAAGAGTGTGCGCGAGAGGATGCGCGAGAAAGGTGTGTAACGGACAGGTGCATGAGGAAAGAGTGCGCTGTCGAGAGTAAGGGTGAGTGCGTTGTCAAGAATGGTGGTGAGAGTGGTGAGAGTGGCACGGAGCGTGAGTTGGTTGTGACAGGTGAGCGAGGATGCACACCTGGAATGGTAGAGCGTGTGTGGGAATGCACACTTGAGTTGGTCGTGAGGCACGTGGTTGGGTGTGCGAATGAAAGCACACCTGTAATTGTCACAGAGGAGGTGACCGAGGAAGGGGCGCGAAGAGGTGTGTTGGTGAGGTGTGCGAGCGACGAATGTGTGCCAAGGTGTTCGGTGGGCAGGTGTGTGACCAAGTCGGTGAGCGGAATGAGTGTACCGAGGTGTGTAAGGAAAGGTACGAGGAGCATGGGAACAGCTGGAGGTATGAGCAAGAAAGGGGTAGCGTATGCATGTAAGCATGCAGGTGAAGCATCGACGGTAACCGGGTTAGAGGTTAGAACGACTTATAGCCGAATCGGGCCCTCGGTGCGCGTCGGGCAGCTTCGCGTGCCGCGAGGACCAGTGGGGATCCGAACCACGGCGGTTTCGAAAGAACCGCCGTACGCGATCCACGCTGTGCCTCGCTTGGAACGGCCGCGTCCGGGCTCCACTAGGCGGAGCGGGCAGCCCGATAGGAAGGGTCGTCATGGCGATCACTTTCTATTGAGACGTGCCGGCAGGTCGAGATCGGGACATTGGATGGCTCCACGCCGAGGTGGTGCGTGGGATCTCGGCCCGGGTAAGCCCCGTCCCTGCCACGAATGCGGGACGTATCCAGCCGCTGGCACAAAACAACCCGTATTCATTGCTCGGCTGCACGAAGCCGAGCTTTAGAAGGGAATTGGCGCACCGAGAGGATGTAATAAGTAGACGGGTGATGAGGATAGTGTTTTGGCCCCGAAATTAGAAAAAAGGCAAAATTTGATGATTGGCAGTAATGATTGGCAGATGATGGGTAGAATTGGCAGTAAATGGAAAATTTTTGAATTGGCTGAAATTTGGTGTGCCAAATTGATAGTGGGACCTCCCCGATGTGGTGGGATGGCAAATCCATCATCCCTCACAGGTTGGGGCAAATGCACGATAGCTTATGGGGTTGATGGCAGTGAAAACTAGCCCGGGTGGGTTAGGATATATCGTGTGTAGGGATCTAGCGAAGATGACATTAGGTAACGTTAAGATTAGTTAGTGACTGATACCTGTAGTGGGGACGCAGGTAGATTAGTGTGGATGATAATGACGTGGGAGCGCAATAGTTTAAAGGGACGACTGGGAAGCGCAAGTTTCAGAGGGGAGTAGTTAGCTGAGATGATGCCGTGTGTTTGAAAACTGAACAGGTGTGTGGAGCGGTGTATGAGGGAGTAGTGGTGATTGCGTGTTGTGTTGACCAAATGGTCCAGGAAGAAAGGAGGGTGCAGGTGGCACCAGGTGTGAGGGCACAGGTGTGCAACAACAGGTGTATGTGGCTGTGTGGAATAAATGGTAGTGTGGAATATCTGGAGTATTGGAATGGATGGTCGTGGAGTGAGAATGGTGGAAATTGTGGAGTGGAGTGGATGGTGCGAAGGTGTGAATGGGGGAAGAGTGGACCCCCATCACGGATACCCGGGGCGGGTAGAGTAAGTGTTAGGTAGAGGGTACAGGTAAATTGTGGTTGGATATTGGCATCTGTGGTGCGGGTGAAAGAATGGTCTTTGGATGGGTGCATTAGTGTTGTGGAAATGGCTGGGCGTGTAGCCTGTTAGTGTGTGTAGTTGGTTTGGGCACTCCACCACTGTGAGGATGTCGGCCAGGTGAGGCCACAGGTGGGCTCTGGGAGCCGGTAGTAGTTGTTGTGGATGGGGCCCGAGGATCCGGAGGACGGACCCGGGTAGCCCAGTGCCAGAGGGCACCGAGTGGGGTGACAGAGCCAGGAGGGGCTGTCCCCAGTTAGTTAGGTTAGGGTGAGGAGCTAGGTAAGCTCGGGTGGCAACTGCAGTGGTGGAGGTGTGCAGGTGGGTAGACCTGCTGGGAGAGCTACACGTCGCAGCCCAGAAATTGTGCGAGGGCACCGGGAGATGAATCGGGGGAGTGAGACCCCAAATTGAGAAGCACCACAGTTTGGTCAATGGGAATTGGTTATTAGAACCCATAGTGTAAGTTGGCCAATGGATTGGCAGGGAGAGACCCCGGGTAGTGTAAAGTGTGTTAAAATCATTTAGAGGATAGTTAGGATGAAGGATCTCCTCGCACCATCTGCATCCACTCACCTGAGGTGACAGGTACTCCGCACCATGCCATGTTTAATTATTTTTGATGCAAATGTTTTGGATTGTGAGACGCATCATGACGTGGGTGTGACATTGTGCGTAATTCCATCTCTCCCTCCTTATGAGGATTGATGATGAATTGGTGATGGCAAATTTTGAAGTCGAGGGATTGTGGAGACGAATTTGGTATAGGGGAAATATGGGGAAGACGTGACAGTAGTGACGAATTGGTAATGTGTAGATTTTGTACATATGGGGTAGGGGCAAGGGTAGTGTAGGTGACAGGGGGGTGACGTACGGTAGGGACGAGCTTTCTCACTTCGCCCTCCGTACGCATTTCGCCTTGCATTGCCTTATTGACGTGTACCCTTGTGACCTTACCCCTCGCTCAATTGTCTTCCCCCCTTTTGTCTCCCACTTGAGGACCTGTGCGCCATTGGGTGCCGAGGGGAGCGTGCGTGAGGTGGCCATTGTGCGCACGAGATTCCCAGAACCAGCATGCATTGCGTTGATGTACCACTTTATGGACCGCTGTTCTGCGGCCAAGTACCACTTGATGGACCCCAGGTTCTGGGGCAGGGCACCTCTGTTGGAGACCGGCCATAGTGGCCAGGGAATCTTGCTTGCGGACCTCGGTAAGGTGGCACCTATGCCAAACAGGTGGACCACCCTTAGTTGGCCCCTGAGGCCCTAAATAAAAACGAACACAAGTTGTGCTTTTTATTATTTCCAAGTAGGCCGCATGAAGCTAGAAGACGTCGGGAAGAACATCGGCCCAGCAGAGAAAGAGAAGACCACCACCAGTTGTTTTGTTGTGTTTATTATGAACCGTGGTGACTGTGCACTGAGTGGTGCTTTTGGTGCATTGTGGTGCTTTTGGTGCTTTGTGGTGCTTTTGGTGCTTTTGGGTGCTTTGGTGGTATTGGTACTGGTGCATCGATGCAATGCGTGCTGTCTCCTCCCTCCCAACAGGAATTTCTTTTTCTTGTTCCCTAAAAAAAACAAAAAAACACAGGTCCTGGGTTGCGTTGTAAATAAGAAATAACGTGACTGTAAATAATGCTCCCCACCGTAAATGTATAGTTTGAGACCAATTCCATAATTCGGTTATCCTGTGGGCGCAAATCTGTTAGACAGGGTGCAATGCAGCAGGGGGACATATTTATTTGTGTTTAAAGATTGTCACACTCAGGGTCAGGTTAATTGTAGAGGGAATTACACCTACGTGTCACACTAAGTTAAAGTTTTGTAGGCCCGAGTACGGGCCTGAAGAAAGGAGGGTGCAGTGTAACGGTTTTGAGAAGTGTAACGAATTTGAGAAGTGTAACGGTTTTTGAGAAGTGTAACAATTTTGGAGGAAGTGTAACGAATGTGAAAAGTATGGTTTTGTTATGTGTAACACCCTGGTAATGTAAATAATGGTCGCAGCCGTCCTCCTAGTTAATTCCATGAAACTTACACGCAGGCCACGATATATCTTTTTAAATAGTGTATTTCCTTATTCCATGTAGGCTAAATATGTGTTTCCCACTAGATTGACTCTGCATTGTATCAAACGAAATAAGCGTAGGCCCTTCCAATTTCCCCAATCATCTCCGCTCTCCAAAGTTCCTTTCAAAAGCGGTGCGAGTGGTGTTCAATCCCGCAAGCCGCCATTGCCCATGTGCTCATCTCGGAGAAGAAAGGCGTGTCTCCACCTCATCATAGAGGGGAGGAGTGAGCCAGAAGGTCGCATGACCAACCAGCACTTAGGAAGTGCTACCAGGGGGTTAGCGACCCGGTAGGCGTGCCCTCGCAGCCGGCGGCTTGATTCCGCCCCGAGTGATAAAAGCGACTGGAAGGGACTGCTTGACCAGATGACCTGGGAGATGAGCGAAGAGGCGGCATAGTGAGCTGAGCTGTGAGCGGTGAGATGCGAGACGCTCCAAGCCAAAGAGGAGAGGTAATCGGAGAGGAAACCAGCTAAGGAGAGACGCGCTGAAAGGAGGGAGACGGCTCCACCAGAAGGAGAGGAGCAGGTGTGACCGAGCCAGCGCGTGACGTCTACAGCATCGGCAGCGGATACGCGACGGAGGGTTTTCCCGCCAAAAACGCGAGGAATTGAGAGCTGCTGCCTCCGACCCTGCCTCCCTCTCCAGCAATCCACCTCAAGCCATACCTGCCTGCAATATCCCCCGTGTAAGTGTGAACGTCGTCTGTCCTAATCGTTGTCCTGGGGTTAAGTAAATTGCATAGTATAAGCTAACGATGCACTGTGTGACTGCTTCTTCCATCCATTGCTTGTAAATAATTTTGGTCGCTCTTTCTTTTTGCTTGTGTGTGTATAATAAATCTGTTCTTCCTCCGTACTCTGTCTTCTTCTCTTTTTCCTTCTCTTTCGGTCGCTTTAGAGGTTTCCCGATTGAATATCTGCGGTGCGATCTGGTCAACGTCGGGTGGAATCGGGCCAATTGGGGATCCTGTAACGGTCGCGGTTGGACCATCCGCTCGGCCCATCGTAACATCTAAACCGCGATCTGTAACAATATAATATATAATATATATATAGATTTAAGGCCCAGCCGTATATATCTATATTTATATATATATATATAAAGGCCCAGCCGTATATATATATATATATATATATATATATATATATATATATATATATATATATATATATATATATATATATATATATACAGTGGAACCTTGACTTACGAGTGCCCCAACTTACGAGTTTTTCGAGATACGAGCCGTCGCTCCGGCAGTTTATTGCTTTGAGATGCGAGCCGAGATCCGAGTTACGAGCTTTCGCCACCCGGTCACGTGGTTATCTTGCCGTTCAAGTACGTATCTCTGTCGTATAGCGCTGCATTTTTTTTTTCGCATTTTGGTTATTTCGAGTTCACGCCGCCAGGTGGGTTGTTCTGGTCACGTGGTTATCTTGCCGTTCAAGTACAGTACGTATCTCTGTCGTATAGCGCTGCATTTTAGTTTTCGCATTTTGGTTATTTCGAGTTTACGCCGCCAGGTAGGTTCTGGTCACGTGGTTATCTTGCCGTTCAAGTACAGTACGTATCTCTGTCGTATAGCGCTGCATTTTTGTTTTCGCATTTTGGTTATTTCGAGTTTACGCCGCCAGGTAGGTTCTGGTCACGTGGTTATCTTGCCGTTCAAGTACAGTACGTATCTCTGTCGTATAGCGCTGCATTTTTGTTTTCGCATTTTGGTTATTTCGGAAAATTTCATGTTCATGTCGAACATTTCATGTTCATGTTCATGTTTTCATGTTCATGCCATGCCAGGCCACAACTTGTTCAGAGTGCCGGCGATAGCTCGCCTTCTCTTTGTGGAAAACACGGTGAGATCCTTAACATCCAACAACTAATGGGACGCAAACGGGGCGCCCAGTTTAGCGGTACACACATTGATGAATCACCCTGCCTGTGATTCACCCATGACAGGTTATAGCTGGGTCGGGATTCAAACCCAGGCTGGACAGTTTAGACTTTAGAGTCAAGTGTGCGTACCTCCAGTCCAGGCCATCCTGCCAACTTGTATGCTGCATACAGGTGAAATATAAAGCGCGAGATATTTTTATATATACTGTATATTTAAAAAAAAATTGGTGTGGTTTTTGGCGGGCTGGAACGGATTAATAGCATTTCAATGCATTTCAATGGGGAAATTTGATTTGAGATACGAGCAATTTGAGTTACGAGCTCGGTCACGGAACGAATTAAACTCGTAAGTCAAGGTTCCACTGTATATATATATATATATATATATATATATATATATATATATATATAAATAAATATATATATATATATATATATATATATTGTTGTAGCCCCGGGTTTTGTAGCCCATATCTATCTGTTGTTGTTTTTTGGGGGTGGGGGAGGAGGGGGTTGGTTTCTCACATCGGTGGATAAAGACTTAAAACGGCTTCAATTCAGGAGTTGGTGAGCACTGAGCATACGAGTCGAGAAGTCTGATCTTCGTGGATGCTGCGCCAGTTGTGGTGGAGTCATGAGCCTGGCAGTTGGTGAGTGGCAGAGACCCTCGATGCATTCTGGACTAGTGGCAACAGCCGTTTTTGCCTCCGAGACTGACCCTGACGCAGTACACGAGTTTGCTATTAAGATGCAGTAGGCCACACCATTTAGTTTAACTAACAGGGTTTTTCTTCATCCACTTCACTCCTCCTCCCACCTCCTCCATTTATAGATAAATTTGTTCTATGTTCGCCCCTTATCAACGGTCCGATGCCTCAGTACCTCTTGTGTGTTTTCTTATTATTATCCCGTATTATTTTCTTTGCCTTGGAGATGAGTTTCGGCGAATGTAGTTGCTTGGGGAAAAGCTGATTACATGGAGGCCCTCCCTGTAAACTGTTTATTCCTCGGCAGGGAAAACAATCAAATTGTGTTCCAGGCTTCTTCAGTAACTTCTTTTCTTGATAGCATTAAAGTTTGAATAAGAATATCGTAATTACAAAATACTTCAGTTTTTTTTACATGGATAGTCCAAATCTATTTTTTTTTTTTTTTGTATACAGAGTCGAGGCTCGTGAAAGAGCTAACATTTATCAAACAAACAAATCAAACAAACAAATCAAACAAACAAGCAAACAAAGTATATAAAAAGGGGAGCGGTCGACAAGATGGGGAGAGAAGGGGAGGAAGCACACAAACACAACATTTGAGAGCAGGGACATCGGGAGATGTTTTTGGAGGGAGAGGGCCTGGGGGGAGGCAGGATAGATATAAAACGCAAGGACACCAAGGACTTCCAGGAAAGAAGTCAAAAGTCACCTCAAAAAAGTGGATTTGGGGTGAAATTAGCGGGGGTAGAAAAGATCAAGGTTTTGGAATGGGGAAGATAAGAGATGGTGGTGAACAGCCGTTTTAAAGACCTGGAGGGAGGAGTGGGATTGAAGAGAGTGAGGGAGTTTGTTCCAGAGGCGGGAGAAAAGAGGAATGAAGGAGTGAAGGTGAGCAGAGAGTCTTGATTTTGGCAGTTTAACCATAAGGGGGTTGCAGGCAGATCTTGTGCGACCTGCAGGAATATTTGGGGGACAGAGCCCAGAGAGAGCTGGGGGAGCAAGGCCGGAGAGGAGTCGGTAGAAGACGGAAAGACCACCAACCTGCCTGCGGTGATTAAGTGAAAGGCCCTCGGAGATAGCGTCATCGCGGGAGATTCCAATGATTCTGAACGCTTTGGTTTCAACAGCGTGAAGACGAGCTAGGTGTGAGGCAGGAGCACCAGCCCAGAGGGGAGAGCAGTACTCCATTGAGCTGCGGATGAAAGCCTTGTATGTGGTGAGGAGCTCAGGTGTGCCAAGGAAGGACTTCGCACGACGGAGGATGCCCAGTCGGCGACTGGCTTTGGAGGCCAGCTTGGAAATGTGGTTTTCCCTAGAAAGATCATGGCAGATAGTGAGACCCAAAAGCTTGAGTGACAGAACTTCTTGGAGAGGATTATTCAGAAAGTAGATGGGAGGGTTGTCTAGTTGGTCTTTTTGGAGAGACATCGTAAGAGTGTGAGATTTGTCAGGATTGAAAGACATGTTCCACTTGTTTGCCCAGTCTGTGATTTTGTCCAGGTCTGCAGAGAGTGAGGAGGCTGCAGACTGCCGATCTGAGGGATGAGGAATGGAGCGGCAGAGAGTGGAGTCATCAGCAAAGAGATAGAGAGGATTTTCAAGACAGACAGAGAGACCATTGATGAAGACCAGAAAAAGCACAGGGCCCAGAACACTGCCTTGGGGAACTCCAGCCTGAACAGGAAGAGGAGATGAGAGAAACCCATTCAGGGCCACACGTTGACTACGACTAGAGAGGAAGTCCGCCAGCCATGTGTGGAGATTTCCATGGATACCATAGGAGGAGAGTTTGGTGAGCAGAGCGGGGTGCCAGACCGTATCGAAGGCACGTGATATGTCGAGGGAGACAGCTCTAATGTCCTGTTTGGCATTGAGGACCTCCATCCATTGTTGAGACAGCAGAAGCAGCATGTCCAGAGTAGAGTGACCAGGTCTGAAACCAAATTGATGATCAGAGATCAAGCCATTGGAGAAGAGGAAAGATTTCATATCCTAAGCAATGATGGATTCCATGACTTTGCTGATAATTGGGAGAAGGCTGATTGGTCTGTAGTCGCTCGGATCTGTTTTTGCACCTTTTTTGTGCAGAGCGGTGATGTTGGCTGATTTCCAAGCAGATGGCAGTTGACCTTGAGCAAAAGAGAGCATGAAGAGAACAGAGAGAGGGAGTGAAAGAGCGGAAGAACAGGATTTTAGGACCCGTGGGCTGATGCCGTCAGGTCCAGTTGCAGAATCAGAGTCGAGGGTTGACAGAAACTTTTCCACCTTGTCAGGAGGAAAGGACACGGAGTCCAGGAGCAGCTGGGTACGACTGGGTATGGTGGGTACAGAGAGGGATGGGTTTGCGACACAAGATTTAGAGGCAAACACAGAGTTGAGGCATTCAGCTTTTTCACGTGCGGAGTCAGCTGTGCAGCCGTTTGAGGTAAGGGAGGGGATGGAGGGGGAACAAACACCAGAAACAGATTTGACCAGACGCCACCAGGATTTGGAAGAGGGAGACAGATAAGAGAGTTCGGTCTTGAGAACGGAGAGATATTGTTTCCTGGCTCTCCTGAGGGTGGACACACACTTGTTTCGGGCTTTGTGAAAGGAAATGAGATTTCCTTCCATTGGATTTGCTTTCCAGGAGACGAAGGCAAGTTGTTTCTGGGCAACAGCCTCGCCACAAGATTCTGTGTACCATGGACGGGAGGAAGGGTATGACAACTGAAGACGAGATGGGATTCATCTGTGCATGAGAGCAATTTACTTTGGAAGAATTCCCAGGATGAGTTGATGTCAGAGGTGGTAGAGATGTGAGACCAGTCCAGATGATTGATGGCTGCTTGAAGACCGTGCCAGTTGGCCTGAGTGAAATGCCAGACTCGTCGACGCTGAGCAGGCTCCCTGAGAATGGTCAGAGAGATGTCCACTTTAACAAGCACATGATCAGATGATCCGATTCGCGATTGGAGCAGAAGAAGAGCAGCAGACATTTTCAGGGAAGTTAGTCATAACCAAGTCCAGAAGAGAAGATGCTCCGTTGACTGAAAGCCGGGTCGGGAAATTGACAGATTGTGTCAGTCCCAGTGAGTCGCAGAAGTCCTTTGCTGAGGAGCCATGGCTGGTGAGAGAGGTACCCACACCCAGCCAACTGGCATGGTGACAATTGAAATCACCACATATGAGGAAGAGAGAGTTGGAATGAGTAGATAGAAGTTGGTCCATATTATCAGACAGCGAGATGTAGATGGAGTAATCACTGTTTGGTGGACGGTACAACACACATATGAACAAGAGGTGGGAGCGAAGGGGAAGCCGTAGCCAGAGGTATTCCTGGAGGTGAGGTGGAGAGAGTGCAGTGCAGGGCGATTGAGGAAGAGAGTTTTTGATAAAGATAGCAACCCCACCTCCAGGACGAGGCTCAGGTCTATCATACCGGAGGAGGGAGTAACCCGGGAGAGATACTAAGGAATCAGAGACATCATGAAGGAGGAAGGTTTCTGTTAAGCAGATCACGTCTGGTTTGACAGAAGCAACCTGTATGGAGAGATCAGTGAAGTTTGAACGAAGGCCTCGGATGTTTGAGGGTCCATACCGTTAATGAAGAGGAAGGGGGAGCATCAGATACAGAACAGGGAGGAGGAGGGGTAGGGTAAGATGTGGAAGAGGTGGAAGAGGTAGGGAGAGCTGTTGAAGGTGTGTCAGAGATTTCAGAATAGCTCGGAGAAAGGGAAGGATGGGGCGGACAAAAGGTTTGATGGTGATTGGGTGAGGCACAATGAGGTGTTATTTGAGGAGGGGGAAGAGCGAGGCAGAAGGTTGGGGGAGATGGAGGTGAGAGTTGGAAGGGGGAAGAAGCGGGGAGGACACTTTGAGGAGGGGGAGTGAGAGGAGGGAAATTGAGAAGAAATGAGGGTGGGGAGATTTGAAGGGGAGGGGCGAGGGGGGAGTTTAGGAGGGAAGGGACAAGGGGAGGGATTTGAAAGGGATGGGATATGGGGGAGATTTGGAGGGGAGGGGTGAGGGAGGAGTCTAGGAGGGGAGGGGTGAGGGGGAGTCATGGAGGGGAGGGGTGAGGGGGTAGTTTAGGAGAAAGGGGGCGAGGGGGGAGATTTGAAAGGAATGGGTGATGGGGAGGATTAGGAGGGGAGGGGAAAGGGGGAAGATTTGAAAGGGATGGGTGATGGGGGAAGATTTAGAGGGGAGGGGTGATGGGGAAGATTTGGAGGGATGGGGTTATGGGGAAGATTTGGAGGGGAGGGGTGAGATTGGATTTTAGAAAGTGTACGATTAATGGGAAACGAACATTTATTTCAAAATGAGTTTCTTGTGACCTTCGAGTCAAAAATAGATTTAAGGACGCTGGATGGAGGATGGAGTGCAGGAGAGTTTAGGGAATGTAGAAAAAAGGCACTGTAAGAGATGGAATTTTTTTTTGGGGATGAATAGATTTGGTGAGCAATTCGAAAGCAGCCTTTTAAAGAATAAGAAGAAAAAGGTGTTATAATATACGACGGAATACAGAACTTGAGGGGAAAGTGTAAACATTGTAAGGTTAATAACAGTGAAAACTATCTGGGGAAATGGGGGAGAAACACGTGGTCGAAGAACGAACGAACGAATAAGAACGAATAAACGAATGAGAACAAAGAATAAGAACAGAGAAGGAAATGTTTTTTTTGTTTTTTTTGAGTTGAGATTTACACAAGGAAGTAGGCTATGAGGTGAAAAGACTGGGAAAAGCAGAGAACGAAAGTTATTGGAGCACAAACGACGGACCGCTGAGAGAAAAACAAAGCCTCAAGGTTGTACACTGTACAAGGCCTCAAAAGACACGACACGAATTAACACGATTTTCTATACAGGTATGAAAGATTTGCACCGAAAATCTTCCTCGGGACACAATATACGTACACACACCATAAAATAAATACAGTTATAACGAAAATACAAATGGTAACAATTACTTAACTTCGATTTCGATGGAGAGCTTCTGCCTTTAATTCGATTAATGCACTGGGAGTGTGAGTCACCTACACATGACCAAATACATTCTGCTCCCCTCCTCTCTCCACTCACCCCTCAATGGCCCTTTACTCTCCCCTTCACTGGTCCTCCCATCTCTACCCACCCCTCCTCCTCTAACACCCTCCCTCCACTTGGAAATAGATCTGGATCTTTTTGACTCGTATCAAATCGAGCTCACCCATAATGTCCACCTCTTAGGATAAGGTAATCACAGAGTGATAATATAACAGCAGATAATATAACAGATAATGATAGTGATAATGGTACATAATGATTGCTCGTCAAACTCTAAGCTGTAAGCCTGGTGTTGGCTTAAGGGTTAAGATCTGTTCTGTTGGGGCTTAAGATCATAGGTCTTGAGTTCAAGCCCTGGTCATGCCGCTACATAACACCAGGTGGGCTAACTCAGCCTGCCATCTCTCGGAGGTCGCAAAATGAGTACAGGCTTACTGGGGTAAAAAGCCGCTTGAGTATCTTGCATCATCCAGGATTGTATTCCTTGGGCAATGAAACTGCCTCGGCACCTCATGATGTGAAAGGAATGGTAGTTATTCAATGTGTCTGTCCAGGCCATTACTTTTTGTTTTACCATTTGAGCTTTTGTCATAAATCTTCAACAAACCTTTATTGTGAGAATATGGAGAACACAAATGAACAAAAGGGAGAATTGCTTTGCCAGACATTTCCCCTACTGAGAAATTGCCGAAACGCTCTAAAACTGAAACTTGTTCTGTAACTTATCATAATAAAGTTTCAGTTGAATATGTTAAAGGGTATAGAAAAAGTCTAGAAAACCACAGGTGGGATGGACAAACGGACAGACGGAGAGGAAAGCTATAGTCCCCGATGGGTAGAGGACTAAAACAAAAGAAGGAATTGTTTTGCAATACATGTCCCCTACCAAGTTTCTGTTCAATATGTTATAAGGGTAAGCGGAAAAAGTCTGGAAAATTTTGCACCAGTAAAACACATTCCTTTATTTGGGTGGTGTATAATGCCATGTTCGGTGCCGAACATAAAAACAAGAGGGAGAATTGCTTTGCAATACATGTCCCGACTGGTCCCAATGAATGTCCTTTTTCCAAACTAAAAGGGTATAGCTGTGAAAAAATAACGAAATGTCCCAAAACTCGAGCTTGTTTTGTATCTTATCATAATAAAGCCACGTACCAAGTTTCAGTTGAATATGTTCGAGGGTATGGGAAAAACCACAGGTGGGACTGACGGATAGACAGACGAACAGATAGACGGAGAGGAAAACCTATAGTCCCCTCCAGGAAGGGGACGAATAACCCAATGTACAAACATGCATACGGCTTATGTACATATATAATATATCGTGGTTATATACCTGGGATCATTCCAATTGCACTGAGCCATGAACCAATTAACACCCAGGCCTAATTGGTCCTGAGCCCTGCCGATCTGTGCTGTTTCATTTGGGGTGGAGTCAGGCCAGCTGTCCAGCCAATGGGTGTAAAGCAGCGGGGTGGAGTCAGGACATCTGAAAACTGACCCATGTATAATATGTGATATTCTCTAAATTAAAAAAGGGCATAACTCCGAAAAAATGGGGAAACGTCCCGAAATTCAAACTTGTTCTGCAACATCAAAATAAAGCCAGGTACCAAGTTTCAGTTGATTATGTTAAAAGGCATGAAAAAACAGTGCAGAAAACCACAGACGGGATGGACACCCCTCTAGATAAGGAACTAATAACTGGAAAGCATCCCAAAATGCAAAATCTGGCCGCATCCAATTTGTACTCAAAAAAACTTCACAAAACAACTGCAAAGAACAATGTATATACAATATTTGTACATTTTATATTAGTCCCCTACCAGTTTCACCAGAAACAAGTGATGAAACACACAAAACCAACCTGAAACAAGTGATGAAACGCACAAGCCGACCTGAAACAAGTGATGAAACACACAAAGTCAATCTGAAACAATTGATGAAACGCACAAAGCTGACCTGAAATGAGTGATGAAATGCACAAAGCTGACCTGAAAAAGTGATTAAACACACAAAACCAAGCTGAACCAAGTGATGAAAAGCACAAAACGACGTGAAACGAGTGATGAAACGCACAAAGCCGACCTGAAATGAGTGATGAAATGCACAAAGCTGACCTGAAAAAGTGATGAAACACACAAAGCTGATCTGAAACGAGTGATGAAATGCACAAAGCTGACCTGAAAAAGTGATGAAACACACAAAGCTGACCTGAAATGAGTGATGAAATGCACAAAGCTGACCTGAAAAAGTGATGAAACACACAAAACCAAGCTGAACCAAGTGATGAAAAGCACAAAACGACGTGAAACGAGTGATGAAACGCACAAAGCCGACCTGAAATGAGTGATGAAATGCACAAAGCTGACCTGAAAAAGTGATGAAACACAAAGCTGATCTGAAATGAGTGATGAAATGCACAAAGCTGACCTGAAAAAGTGATGAAACACACAAAGCTGACCTGAAATGAGTGATGAAATGCACAAAGCTGACCTGAAAAAGTGATGAAACACACAAAACCAAGCTGAACCAAGTGATGAAAAGCACAAAACGACGTGAAACGAGTGATGAAACGCACAAAGCTGACCTGAAATGAGTGATGAAATGCACAAAGCTGACCTGAAAAAGTGATGAAACACACAAAACCAAGCTGAACCAAGTGATGAAAAGCACAAAACGACGTGAAACGAGTGATGAAACGCACAAAGCCGACCTGACAGAAGTGATGAAACGCACAAAGTTGACCTGAAAGAAGTGATGAAACGCAAAAAGCTGATCTGAAACGAGTGATGAAACGCACAAAGTTGACCTGAAAGAAGTGATGAAACGCAAAAAGCTGACCTGAAACGAGTGATGAAACGCACAAAGCTGACTTGAAAGAAGTGATGAAACACACAAAACCAACCTGAAACAGGTGATGAAATGCACAAAGCGACCTGAAACAAGTGATGAAATGCACAAAGCGACCTGAAACAAGTGATGAAACGCACAAGCCGACCTGAAACAAGTGATGAAACACACAAAGTCAATCTGAAACAATTGATGAAACACACAAGCCGACCTGAAACAAGTGATGAAACACACAAAACCAACCTGAAACAAGTGATGAAACGCACAAGCCGACCTGAAACAAGTGATGAAACACACAAAACCAACCTGAAACAAGTGATGAAACGCACAAGCCGACCTGAAACAAGTGATGAAACACACAAAGTCAATCTGAAACAATTGATGAAACGCACAAAGCTGACCTGAAATGAGTGATGAAATGCACAAAGCTGACCTGAAAAAGTGATGAAACACACAAAACCAAGCTGAACCAAGTGATGAAAAGCACAAAACGACGTGAAACGAGTGATGAAACGCACAAAGCCGACCTGAAATGAGTGATGAAATGCACAAAGCTGACCTGAAAAAGTGATGAAACACACAAAGCTGATCTGAAATGAGTGATGAAATGCACAAAGCTGACCTGAAAAAGTGATGAAACACACAAAGCTGACCTGAAATGAGTGATGAAATGCACAAAGCTGACCTGAAAAAGTGATGAAACACACAAAACCAAGCTGAACCAAGTGATGAAAAGCACAAAACGACGTGAAACGAGTGATGAAACGCACAAAGCTGACCTGAAATGAGTGATGAAATGCACAAAGCTGACCTGAAAAAGTGATGAAACACACAAAACCAAGCTGAACCAAGTGATGAAAAGCACAAAACGACGTGAAACGAGTGATGAAACGCACAAAGCCGACCTGACAGAAGTGATGAAACGCACAAAGTTGACCTGAAAGAAGTGATGAAACGCAAAAAGCTGACCTGAAACGAGTGATGAAACGCACAAAGCTGACTTGAAAGAAGTGATGAAACACACAAAACCAACCTGAAACAGGTGATGAAATGCACAAAGCGACCTGAAACAAGTGATGAAATGCACAAAGCGACCTGAAACTAGTGATGAAACGCAGATATCTGACCTGAAAGAAGTGATGAAACGCACCAATAGGCCGGTCATTTTACGAATATACCCACCACAAATTGCAATAGTAATGAAACTTGGCATTTTTGCTTCTTTTGACCCATGTAATAACATAGTAAAAGTCAAGGAATAACGAGGCATTGGAACACATTCATTTCGAGCAACCACTTTTTGACAGTTATGCACGAAAATAAGCTAATAAAAATGGCACAAAATAATGCACTTAATTTGTTATTTCGTTCACATTCTCAAAAGATGTCAGAAATGTAAGTGTTTAAGAGTGTAAGACAGGCCTTATGCCCTGGTTTTACAATACATTTGACATGTAAAGGTATATATATTGAGATAATTGACATTTAAGGTAGCTTTATCCCAATAAAATTGAATTTTTTCGAAAATATACATATCAATGAATTTTGAAAGCTAATATAATGGTCTATCATATTCTTATATCAAATTAGATTTTACTCTAGTCTAATTAGGTGAACAAAGCCTAATTAGGTGAATAAAATTTAATTACACGAACAATGATCTCCATAGCAACGACTTTGGACCTTGGATACGGTCGCTTTTATATAACCAATCTCAAAAAGTGTGGTATCAAAAGATTCGGAATAGCCTATAGTGCAATCCAGCTGAGAACCAATCAGAAGCCTCAACCAGATAATCCCTGCCTCGCCTCGCCTCAACTGCCCGAACTGATGCGTCCTGTCTTTGTGTTCTGAAAAATAGATGGCCTCAACACATTCCACGTGATGGGAATGATTGCGTCTGTCACTCCTGGCCCCCGCCGGACATCAACAAGAGTGCCACGTTTATCTGTGACACTGAAGGATGTTGAAGCTGTGGGTCGGATAAACATCCGGCATCTGACATCACCTTGCGATGGTCTAGATACTCTGAGGTATGAGGTTCTGCAAGATGAGATGGAAAAGGACAGATCTACCAACCTTGACCTCCTCTGGAAGCTGTCCCTCACATTGCGCTCACCACGACCAGCATGGTCTGGCATGATGCAAGCCGTGCACACTGGTGTACATCCAGGTCAGTCTGCAATCTTTCTGCTTCCCATGATCGACATGAACAGCAGTGATCCAACTTGCATCTATTCAACATTGACATTTCTATGTGAGCACGCCAAACAGTACAACGCAAAGGTCATCATCACATTTGACCAACCACTTTGGTGGAAGGCGCTTACCATCATCGAAAGCCAACCGGAGGGCAGTGACTTGCGTAAGGTTGTACTGCGCTTGGGAGGCTTCCACACGTTGATGAGCTTCTTGGGGAGTATTGGAAATATCATGTCAGGATCTGGACTGCGCTCTGTTCTGGAACTGGTGTATGCTGAGAACACTGTAACGCACATGCTCTCTGGCAAGGCATATGACCGAGCTATCCGTGGTCATCTCTTGGTTGATGCAGCACTGAACACTCTCCTCGCAGAAAGGGTACTTGGTACGCTAGTGCCTGCTTGTTCGCAGGCTCAGGATGATGGCCCTCAGGGCACTACAGGAGATGACGAACCAAGTGAAGACGCGATAATGCAAAGCATAGATGAGGCACAGGCAGCCATGGATCCGCATGATACCGAGGCAGGACAGGCAGCCATGGATCCGCGTGATACCGAGTCAGGGTCGCAAAGTGTGGGAGCTGGCCCAGTTGACCTGTGTGAGCTACGAAACCTGTATGATTCATTGTTGAAGGGTGAGGGTTGCACTGAAGATATCCTTTCAGCCCCGGTTCTGGACTCTGTTCGTGACATCATGAATGTTGCTCGACAATCGAAGAAGGATCTGCGTACAGCACAGCTATGGCTGCAATACATGGACATGATAGACATTCTGAGGACATTCCTGAGGTCGGAACGCACTGGTGACTGGCGTCTGCACGTGCACGCTTTGCACGACATGTTGCCCTACCTAGCAGCTGCAGGCCACAATCTGTACACAACATCTGTGTACATCTACCTGCAGCGACTGGCACAACTGTCTATTCAGCATCCGGAGGTCCACCATCAGTTCCAGAATGGATTTCACGTAGTGCGGCGTTCAGATCGGTACTGGGCCGGCTTGTCCACAGATCTTGTGATCGAGCAAGTGCTCATGAGAAGTGTGAAAACCACAGGGGGACTAACAAGGGGTCGTGGAATGAGCGAGCCGCAAAGGATCACGTGGCTGCTGTCCACCCCCATATGTGCAGAGGTCAACATGGCTTTGCAAGAGTACACATCAGTGCAGTATGGGACCAGTGACCAGCACAAAGAACAAAGCGCAGCTCGACAAGGACGGGACACAGATGACACGCACAAACTTATTCGCTACCTGTCATCAAAGGATCCCTTTGGAAACGATCCAACTCTGCAAAGCATTGACACTGGCATCACAGCTGGAGATTCGGTCAATGCTGACCAAGCAGCGTCAGTCGGCAGGAAGATCTTAGATGGAATGCTTGACAAAAAGGTTCTTGATCACACGTTCAAGAAGAAAGATCAGGTTGTGACTCTTGACACACGTTCATCATTGAAAACTGGCAGACAATCCGTTCTGATAGATCCACAACTGTTGTTCCAACGTCTGAGTACGGCAGGATCACGCTGTGATGACCTCAAAGATGTCTTCAAGTACGAACTAAGCAGTTTCCCACCAGCACTGTTTAAGACCACTGATATCCTGCTTGAGGCCGACAAGCCAGCGCTAGCCGAAGCCATTTGGAAACAACTCCCCCTTGACGTTCGCAACACAGTGCTGCCACAGAATGTGCAATATGTTCTGGATGGTGGGGCATTGCTACACAGAATTCCTTGGAATTCTGGCGAGACATATGGAGGAATCGCCAGTCACTACGTGCGATATGTTGGAGACAGGTATGGTAACGCTGTCATAGTGTTCGATGGATATGTGAGCGCACCCTCCACCAAAGATGTAGCGCACAGCAGGCGCGTTCGATCTCACAGCAGTCCCCTTGTCAACTTCACAACGGACATGGTATGTACTATGAAGAAAGATGACTTCCTTGCCAACCAAACAAATAAACAACGTTTCATCAATCTACTGAGTGATGACCTTCAACGGCGGCACAACGCTGTTCATCATGCCAGGGCAGATTCAGATGTTCTCATAGTGGAGACAGCCATTGCATGTGCAAACACCAAGGACACCGTGATAGTTGGCGACGACACCGATCTTCTTGTTCTCCTTTGCAGTCGTGCAGGGCCCACATCTCACAACCTGTTCTTCCGACCTGAGCCTAAGCTGACGTCAAGGAGGCAAGCAAGATGTTGGAATATCGAGCAAGTGCAAAAGACACTTGGACGCAATGTTTGTGACAAGCTTCTTGTTGCACATGGACTCCTGGGTTGTGATACCACGTCAAGAATTTACTCGATTGGCAAATCAACAGCCTTGAAGAAGCTGAACTCCAGTGCGTATTTCTCCGAGCTTTTGGCAAACTTCAACACTCCTGGAGCGTCAAAAGAGGATGTCATGACAGCTGGAGAGAATGCCCTGGTTTGCTTGTATAATGCCCAGCCCGGGGAAACACTGGACATGCTGAGGCTTCAACGCTTCCACCAGAAGGTTTCAACAAGCACTGTCAGAGTTGAGCCTCGTACCCTGCCCCCTACATCAGCATCTGCAAAGCAACATTGCCTACGGGTGTATGTTCAGGTTCAGCAGTGGCAAGGAGTTGCCATGGATGCCAATGGTTGGGGATGGGCTATCCGTGACGAGAGAATGGTTCCCGTGATGACCGAGATGAAGCCTGCTCCAGATTACCTTCTAGATGCCATCCACTGTGGCTGCAAAACAGACTGCAGCACCCTACGATGCAGCTGTCGCAAGTACAGCCTGGAATGCTCTTACGCATGCAGTGAATGCAAAGGACTTCACTGTTCTAATGTGACCTTGTCAGAACCAGAAAGTGATCCAGAAGAAGAATAAGCTCTTAGGTTGGTGCTTGAATCGCAGTTCATTCAATTATTAAATAAAACACTTTTTTTTTTTTTCAATATATATTTTTTTTTTTCAATATTATTTTCAATATTATTTAACGATTTTTTTTGTATATATAGTACGATATGAACTTGTTCACATAAAGCCATTACATTGCAGGCCTCAGGGATATAAAATTGCAGGATCTCATAAGGATTTAGCACGGAAACAGTTTTTGGTCTGAAAAATTTATGCAGATTTTCGCTTAAAACCTTCTCTTAAAGATTGCAAAAATTGGAAATGTTCCAATGCTCCGATTCTCCTTGACTTTTAGTATGTCATTCTCCACTAAATTTGACATTGAAAAATGCATGTTTCATTACTATTGCAATTTGTGGTGGGTTCGACCCCAAAATGGCGTAGATTGACTGGACTACAAGCTGACCTGAAAGAAGTGATGAAACACACAAAACCAACTTGAAACAAGTGATGAAATGCACAAAACCAACCTGAAACAAGTAATGAAATGCACAAAGCGACATGAAACAAGTGATGAAATGCACAAAGCGACCTGAAACAAGTGAGGAAATGCACAAAGCGACCTGAAACGAGTGATTAAACGCAGAAAGCTGACCTGAAACAAGTGATGATATGCAAAAATCTGACCTGAAACAAGTGATGAAATGTACAAAGTGACCTGAAACAAGTGATGAAATGCACAAAGCGACCTGAAACAAGTGATGAAATGCAGAAAGCTGACCTGAAACAAGTGATGAAATGCACAAAGCTGACCTGAAACAAGTGATGAAGTGCCCAAAGCTGACCTGAAACAAGTGATGAAATGCACAAAGCTGACCTGAAAAAAGCGATGAAACACACAAAACCAACCTGAACCAAGTGATGAAAAGCACAAAACGACATGAAACGAGTGATGAAACGCACAAAGCCGACCTGACAGAAGTGATGAAACGCACAAAGTTGACCTGAAAGAAGTGATGAAACGCACAAAGCTGACCTGAAAGAAGTGATGAAACGCACAAAGCTGACATGAAATGAGTGATGAAACGCTCAAAGCTGACCTGAAAGAAGTGATGAAACACACAAAACCAACTTGAAACAAGTGACGAAATGCACAAAACCAACCTGAAACAAGTGATGAGATGCACAAAGCGACCTGAAACAAGTGATGAAATGCACAAAGTGACCTGAAACAAGTTATGAAATGCACAAAGCGACCTGAAACAAGTGATGAAATGCACAAAGCGACCTGAAACAAGTGATGAAACGCACAAAGCTGACCTGAAAGAAGTGATGAAACACACAAAACCAACTTGAAACAAGTGATGAAATGCACAAAACCAACCTGAAACAAATTATGAAATGCACAAAGCGACTTGAAACAAGTTATGAAATGCACAAAGCGACCTGAAACAAGTTATGAAATGCACAAAGCGACCTGAAACAAGTTATGAAATGCACAAAGCGACCTGAAACGACTGATGAAACACACAAAGCTGACCTGAAAGAAGTGATGAAACACACAAAACCAACTTGAAACAAGTGACGAAATGCACAAAACCAACCTGAAACAAGTTATGAAATGCACAAAGCGACCTGAAACAAGTGATGAAATGCACAAAGCGACCTGAAACAAGTTATGAAATGCACAAAGCGACCTGAAACAAGTGATGAAATGCACAAAGCGACCTGCAACAAGTGATTAAACGCAGAAAGCTGGCCTGAAACAAGTGATGAAATGCAAAAAGCTGACCTGAAACAAGTGATGAAATGTACAAAGCGACCTGAAACAAGTGATGAAATGCACAAAGCGACCTGAAACAAGTGATGAAAAGCAGAAAGCTGACCTGAAACAAGTGATGAAATGCACAAAGCTGACCTGAAACAAGTGATGAAGCACACAAAGCTGACCTGAAACAAGTGATGAAATGCACAAATCTGACCTGAAACGCACAAAGATGACATGAAAGACGTGATGAAACGCACAAAGATGACCTGAGGCAAGTGATGAAATGCACAAAGCGACATGAAACAAGTGATGAAATTCACAAAGCTGGCCTGAAACAAGCGATGAAATGCACAAAGCTGACCTGAAACGAACGACGAAACACACAAAGCTGACCTGACACGAGTGATGAAACGCACAAAGCTGACCTGAAAGAAGTGATGAAACACAAAACCAACCTGAAACAAGTGATGAAACACACACAGCGACCTGAAACGAGCAATGAAACACACAAAGCTGACCTGAAACAAGTGATGAAACGCACAAAGCTGACCTGAAAGAAGTGATGAAATGCACAAAGCTGACCTGAAACGAGTGATGAAACTCACAAAGCTGACCTGAAATGAGTGTTGAAACGCACAAAGCGACATGAAACGAGTGATGAAACACACACAGCGACATGAAACAAGTGATGAAATGCACAAAGCGACCTGAAACAAGTGATTAAACGCAGAAAGCTGGCCTGAAATAAGTGATGAAATGCAAAAAGCTGACCTGAAACAAGTGATGAAATGTACAAAGCGACCTGAAACAAGTGATGAAATGCACAAAGCGACCTGAAACAAGTGATGAAATGCAGAAAGCTGACCTGAAACAAGTGATGAAATGCACAAAGCTGATCTGAAACAAGTGATGAAGCGCACAAAGCTGACCTGAAACAAGTGATGAAATGCACAAATCTGACCTGAAACGCACAAAGATGACCTGAAAGACGTGATGAAACGCACAAAGTTGACCTGAGGCAAGTGATGAAATGCACAAAGCGACATGAAACAAGTGATGAAATTCACAAAGCTGGCCTGAAACAAGCGATGAAATGCACAAAGCTGACCTGAAACGAACGTTGAAACATACAACGCTGACCTGACACGAGTGATGAAACGCACAAAGCTGACCTGAAAGAAGTGATGAAACACAAAACCAACCTGAAACAAGTGATGAAACACACACAGCGACCTGAAACGAGCGATGAAACACACAAAGCTGACCTGAAACAAGTGATGAAACGCACAAAGCTGACCTGAAAGATGTGATGAAATGCACAAAGCTGACCTGAAACGAGTGATGAAACTCACAAAGCTGACCTGAAATGAGTGTTGAAACGCACAAAGCGACATGAAACGAGTGATGAAACACACACAGCGACATGAAACAAGTGATGAAATGCACAAAGCGACCTGAAACAAGTGATGAAACGCAGAAAGCTGACCTGCAACAAGTGATGAAATGCACAAAGCTGACCTGAAAGAAGTGATGGATTGCAAAAAGCTGACCTGAAAGAAGTGATGAAACGCACAAAGCTGACCTGAAACAAGTGATGAAATGCACAAAGCGACATGAAATAAGTGATGAAACGCACAAAGCGACATGAAACGAGTGATGAAACACACACAGCGACCTGAAACAAGTGATGAAATGCACAATGCTGACCTGAAAGAAGTGATGAAACACAGAAAGCTGACCTGCAACAAGTGATGAAACGCACAAAGCGCCCTGAAACGAGTGATGAAATGCACAAACTCAACTTGAAAAAAGTGATGAAATGCAGAAAGCGACCTGAAACAAGTGATGAAACGCACAAAGCGCCCTGAAACGAGTGATGAAATGCACAAACCGACCTGAAACGAGTGATGAAACGCACAAAGCGACCTGAAACAATTGATGAAATGCACAAAGCGACCTGAAATAAGTGATGAAACACAGAAAGCTGACCTGAAACAAGTGATGAAATGCATAAAGCTGACCTGAAACAAGTGATGAAATGCATAAAGTGACCTGAAAGAAGTGATGAAATGCATAAAGCTGACCTGAAACAATTGATGAAATGCACAAAGCGACCTGAAATAAGTGATGAAACACAGAAAGCTGACCTGAAACAAGTGATGAAACACAGAAAGCTGACCTGAAACAAGTGATGAAATGCATAAAGCGCCCTGAAACGAGTGATGAAACGCACAAAGCGACCTGAAACAATTGATGAAATGCACAAAGCGACCTGAAACTAGTGATGAAATGCACAAACCGACCTGAAACGAGTGATGAAACGCACAAAGCGACCTGAAACAATTGATGAAATGCACAAAGCGACCTGAAAGAAGTGATGAAACACAGAAAGCTGACCTGAAACAAGTGATGAAATGCATAAAGCTGACCTGAAACAAGTGATGAAATGCATAAAGCAACCTGAAACAAGTGATGAAATGCACAAAGCGACCTGAAACAAGTGATGAAACGCAGAAAGCTGACCTGCAACAAGTGATGAAATGCACAAAGCTGACCTGAATGAAATGATGGAATGCAAAAAGCTGACCTGAAAGAAGTGATGAAACGCACAAAGCTGACCTGAAACAAGTGATGAAATGCACAAAGCGACATGAAATAAGTGATGAAATGCACAAAGCGACATGAAACGAGTGATGAAACACACACAGCGACCTGAAACAAGTGATGAAATGCACAAAGCTGACCTGAAAGAAGTGATGAAACACAGAAAGCTGACCTGCAACAAGTGATGAAACGCACAAAGCGCCCTGAAACGAGTGATGAAATGCACAAACCCAACTTGAAAAAAGTGATGAAATGCAGAAAGCGACCTGAAACAAGTGATGAAACGCACAAAGCGCCCTGAAACGAGTGATGAAATGCACAAACCGACCTGAAACGAGTGATGAAACGCACAAAGCGACCTGAAACAATTGATGAAATGCACAAAGCGACCTGAAATAAGTGATGAAACACAGAAAGCTGACCTGAAACAAGTGATGAAATGCATAAAGCTGACCTGAAACAAGTGATGAAATGTATAAAGCGACCTGAAAGAAGTGATGAAATGCATAAAGCTGACCTGAAACAATTGATGAAATGCACAAAGCGACCTGAAATAAGTGATGAAACACAGAAAGCTGACCTGAAACAAGTGATGAAACACAGAAAGCTGACCTGAAACAAGTGATGAAATGCATAAAGCGCCCTGAAACGAGTGATGAAACGCACAAAGCGACCTGAAACAATTGATGAAATGCACAAAGCGACCTGAAACTAGTGATGAAATGCACAAACCGACCTGAAACGAGTGATGAAACGCACAAAGCGACCTGAAACAATTGATGAAATGCACAAAGCGACCTGAAAGAAGTGATTAAACACAGAAAGCTGACCTGAAACAAGTGATGAAATGCATAAAGCTGACCTGAAACAAGTGATGAAATGCATAAAGCTGACCTGAAACAAGTGATGAAATGCATAAAGCTGACCTGAAACAAGTGATGAAATGCATAAAGCGACCTGAAAGAAGTGATGAAATGCATAAAGCTGACCTGAAACAATTGATGAAATGCACAAAGCGACCTGAAAGAAGTGATGAAATGCATAAAGCTGACCTGAAACAAGTGATGAAATGCATAAAGCTGACCTGAAACAAGTGATGAAATGCATAAAGCGACCTGAAACAAGTGATGAAACACAGAAAGCTGACCTGAAACAAGTGATGAAATGCATAAAGCAACCTGAAAGAAGTGATGAAATGCATAAAGCTGACCTGAAACAAGTGATGAAATGCATAAAGCTGACCTGAAACAAGTGATGAAATGCATAAAGCGACCTGAAACAAGTGATGAAACACAGAAAGCTGACCTGAAACAAGTGATGAAATGCACAAAGCTGACCTGAAACGAGTGATGAAACTCACAAAGCTGACCTGAAAGAATTGATGACACGCAATGCCAAATAAAACAAGTGATGAAAACACAAAGCCAATTTGAAACAAGTTATATTTCAAGTGGACATTCCTGATAGAGCCACAACAAAGGAAAACAGAGTGAGGTCGATGGCACGCCATCGCAAATCCCAGAGCTTCCCACCAAAAGCAAAGTTGAAAGACGGCAAAAGGTTCCACGAGGAATGTTCCAATATCAAAATTTGAGTTTATTTTTATTCTGCTTTGACCCTTAAGTCCCAACCCCCTGGGGCATGAACCGGGGGTCAAATCCAACAAAATCGTTACGTATTTCATGCATCCCCCAATGTTGAATGCATATACAACGTTTCACTAAAAATGTTTTTAAAATGTGCACGTAATTGAATTTTTTGACATTCGACCTTTTGACCCTGACCCAGGGACGCTGGCAAAAATGATACTGCTCCTGCATCTTTGTGCCATGTGGTGTTCATAACTACCAGGTTTGGTGAATTTCTGCGCAACCGTTTAGGAGGAGATACCGACACAGATGGACAGACAGACAGACGGAGCCAGTTACAATCCCCGTGAATTTCTTTTTAAAGCATGGGGATAACAAATATGGGAACAAGACTGATCATTTACCAATCCACACCAGGAACATAGCTCACTGATGGATCTGAGAATGAATTGTCTATGTGTCCGAGGATTGACTATGGAAAAAAAATTAAGATTACATTTAATATGATATTAATGAAATGGAAAACCAAATATCAGAAGAAGTAAAGAGCAATGATGGAGTCATCAGGAGGAATCTTTCAGCTGCTACTTTCAGGATTCGGGTTGCAGCTGCTACTCCTCTACCCTCAACCCCATCCAGACGCAGCCAAGTGAAACTTACAGAATAAAATATTCTGCAAGAATTAACTTCTCCTAAGACAGATAGATAAAGAAAGAAAGAAATAAGGAAGAAGCAAGAATTAGAATGAATAAAGAGAAAGTTGAAAAAGTAGAAAGAAATGTGAAAGGAACAAAGATGTTGGGAAGAACCCGGATAGATAGATTTCAGCAGTTCTTCCTCAGGTAAAAACGCAGCAACAGTTACAAGCTACCAGAGGTCCATCAGCGGGGAAGGTGAGTCCACACAGCATCAGGATATGGTACAATCATAATGAAATGGAAAACCAAATTCTACATTGGAGTCATCAGAAGGAACCAGAAGAAGTAAAGAGCAAAGATGGAGTCATCAGGAGGAACCAGAAGAAGTAAAGAGCAAAGATGGAGCCATCAGGAGGAGCCAGAAGAAGTAAAGAGCAAAGATGGAGTCATCAGGAGGAGTCAGAAGAAGTAAAGAGCAAAGATGGAGTCATCAGGAGGAGCCAGAAGAAGTAAAGAGCAAAGATGGAGTCATCAGGAGGAGCCAGAAGAAGTAAAGAGCAAAGATGGAGTCATCAGGAGGAACCAGAAGAAGTAAAGAGCAAAGATGGAGTCATCAGGAGGAGCCAGAAGAAGTAAAGAGCAAAGATGGAGTCATCAGGAGGAGCCAGAAGAAGTAAAGAGCAAAGATGGAGTCATCAGGAGGAACCAGAAGAAGGTTTCTAGAAGGTTTCGAAAGAGCAGAGAAAGCCAATCCCTTTACCTTGACTCCCAGCGGGGTTGCGCATCTCAAAGCCGATGGTGAGACACAGAGCAAAGATCGCGCTAATTACGGTCATGCCCATGGCTGGACCCAACCAAACGGGGTATTGAGGGGGGAGGAGTGTGTCCGGCGCTTTATATACAACGGGAACGACCTGACATGGGACAAACCGCAGTAACCACAACTCAGACTGATCTCGTGCAATGCACAACCCTCGGTGCTTTGGGACAACAACAAGAAAACCCCGAGGATCCTCCTTTTTTAGGTCCAGATTTAATTGTCTACAAACATGTTTGTGGTAGCTATTGTTAAACAGCTGTGCAGACAATACTTTACTTTTCACTTAAATCACACATGTGCTACTAGTACTCCGACATGTCCTTGAAATTCATGTTAAAGTACACTTCTAATATCTTTGTCCTGCATTTCATCTTTCATTTGGAATCGTGTTTCATTTTTACCATAAAACGAGTGTTATTAAACAACCACAAAACACTTAATTACCCTCGTCAGAGAGAGGGCATTGCATTTGGGTCCGTTTGTCTGTCTGTTTGTCTGTCTGTCTGCGCACAGAACGTGAGTATGCTTTTCTCTGCAACCGTTGGTCCGATTGCCAATAAATTTTCACCATAGGAACGCCTCCTCCTGCAGAATTTTTTTATTGATAATTATGACGTCATAGGTCACATAGTAGGGCATCATCTTGGAAAAACCGATAAATTTTGCACCTCTGTATATCCAAAACCGCTCCATGGAAAAAATTAAAACATGGCTCATTGTCAAGTACTCCCTATGGGGAACAACATATGTTAATGACGATGTCATCCATACCATCATTATGACGTCATAATTAGACAAGTAGAACGCCGAATCCGATCAGTTTGAAATTTCCTGAGCATGATCTCCACAAACAAAACTTTTATGGGAGAATTAAATTGATGACGTCATTGGTCACGTGGTTTGGCAGCCCTATTGGATTGGACATAAATCTACGTCGTCAATAAACCACACAAGCACAGCAACTAATGAATGCCACACAAAATATACCACACAAACACGTCCTGGCGAGGGTCTGCAATCTCTGATTGCTCTTTCTTGTTACCTTCGCTATCTAAAGGTGGATGGAGGTTATGTTTTCACCCCTGTCTGTCCGTTTGTCTGTGAACAAAATATCTCAAAAAGTTGTCGACGGATTCGGACGAAATTTGGCAGAGATGTAGCGTATGTGACAAGGACGAAATGATTAGACTTGGGTGAAGATCCGGATTCGGATCCGGGTTCTAGAATCTTTTAAGTGATTCTTCACCATTGGGAGATAGGGCCAAAAACGATACATAGCAGGATATCTCAAAAAGTTGTGGACAGATTTGGACGAAACTTGGTGGACAGGTTGTGTGTGTGACAAGGACGATTAGATTCGATTTTGGTGAAGATCGGAGTATGGATTTGGATACGAGAATTTTTTTTTTTTTAATATTCTTCACCATTGAGTGATTCAATGGTTTTGTTCTTCACCATTTACCAAATGTGCTTCTTCACCATTGAATAATATGGCCAACCAGGCGGAGGTATGCTCTCCACTGAGTGCCGTTCTAGTTACCTCTGATTTTGCTGATCGGCTTGTTTTAAATTCTTGCTGTGTGACCTTTAATTAGCTTGAAGCTGTTGCGTTTTTCTCACCTTATATATTCGTAAGGGATTACTATTTTGTTAATTGTTTTCTATTCGTAGTTATGGACAAACTAGTGCATAAAAACATGATAACACATAAACTCGGTCGTAATTGGCAATGGAACGTGGGGGATCTAGAGAGGGCTTACACCATAGACGTGTTGTGCCAGTAAGGATTGACACCGTTGATGTACAGCTAGACACGGATGGATGGAGTTATTATTTGGTTCGTGAGTTTACGCAACTCGCCTCACGGTGCCTGCGAAAGATAAGAGCCACGAGCCTCGGACAACAAACGAGTCCGCAGTGAAACCCTGCACTTACCCAGTTACCCCCACCCCCTGCACCAACACTTATAATCTCACCGTGGAGTTACCGGCACTTCTTGCAAACAATGTGAGGAATTCCTCCCCCAAATAAAAAGGTACTGTAGCGGCTACCGCTGGGTTTTCACAATCGCCTTGCACCTATCAAGGACGCGGAGCGATCACCATGCCAGGCTCGTCCAGGATGCCCGGGCAGGCTCGCCCTCAACTTGACAGGCCGCAGCCAGGACGCTGGGCCACGCCCCCTCTCGCCTTTCCTGGGCAAACGCTCCGGGATAATATGTATATATATTGCTGCCCGATAAACGGGCTTTTCAGAGTGCCTGAGTGTTTGGTTTGATTAAAGCAACTCGGATGAATTCCAGCTTTTTGTCGCGTCCATTCTTCCGATCGACGTGGGAGCCCCAGCTCCTTCATTGGTGACCTACCGACATGGACACGGCAGTCGCCCTTAAACTGCCTACCTTCTGGGAGGCTCACGCGGCGGTTTGGTTCGCACAGGCGGATTCCCTGTTCGTCCTGCGAGGCATCACGGCCGATGACACCCGCTTCCACCATGTGGTAGCAGCGCTCGGTTCGGCCACCGCGGCCCGCGCCCTGAGCCTCCTCGAGAGCCCGCCAGCCGCTGACAAATACGGCGTGATTAAGAAGCTTCTCCTCGACGCTTTCGCCCTCCCATCGGCGGAACGCGCACGGCGCCTGCTCGACCTGCCCGAGCTCGGCGACACGCGCCCTTCCGAGCGAATGGACTACATGCTTTCACTGCTCGGCGAGCACTCTCCGGCATTCCTGTTCCGGGAGCTGTTCCTCCGTCAGCTGCCTAACCCGGTACGCCTCGCCCTGGCAAGCACGACGATCACAGATCCCCGGGCCCTTGCCAGAGAAGCCGACAAGATCTCCGCCGCAGGACAGCGCATCGCAGCGGCGACATGGGACCCACCGCCGTCCGACGCAACACCCATGGCGCCCGAGCACCCGGCACGGTCGACGACCAAACTGCCGACGCAATTGGCAGCCGCTACACCGAGCCGACCACCTCTAGCACGACGACCGGGGCCTCCACCTGACCAAGCGTGGTGTTACTATCATGCCAGGTTCGGACAGAAGGCCCGGACATGCCGACCCCCGTGCACCTTCGGCAGGCCGGGAAACGGCCGGGCCGGCGTTCATTACCAGCCATGAGCGCCGGCCACACGGGCAACTTACTGTTCATCACGGATAAAGCGTCCGGACGGCGCTTCCTGTGCGACACCGGCGCCCAACTGAGCGTCATACCCGCCTCTGACCAGGACAGGCAATCCGCGGTTTGCGGCCCCTCCTTGGTTGCGGCCAACGGATCGACCATCCGCACCTTCGGCCCGTGCAACGTCACCCTCTGCTTCGGCAGCCAACGCTTTGCTTGGATGTTTGTAACCGCAAACGTGCCCATGGCTCTGCTAGGCGCCGACTTCCTCTGCGCACACGGACTGCTGGTGGACGTCCAACGGCGTCGTTTAATCAACGCCGAAACCTTCAGCTCCCTGGTATGCACATTGAGCAGCTCCGCGCCGACCGAGCTGGCATGCGCCGTCCCGGCGGCGAACGAGTTTGCTCGCCTGCTCACGGAGTTCCCGGCCCTCACGCGGCCGACGTTTTCGGCCGTCGCAGTACGGCATGGGATCAAGCACCACATACCAACCACGGGCCCGCCGGTCTACGCCAGGGCCCGCCGCCTCGACCCAGCCAAGCTCGCCATGGCGAAGGCCGAATTCGACGCATTGGAGTACCTCGGCATCGTGCGGCGCTCCGATAGCGCGTGGGCCTCGCCACTGCACATCGTGCCAAAGCCGGGGGGTGGATGGCGCCCATGTGGCGACTACCGCCGTCTCAATGACGCTACCACCCCCGACAGGTACCCGATCCCGCATATCCAAGACTTCTCCGCCCGTCTGGCGGGACGGGTCATTTTTTCGAAAATTGATCTCATACGGGGATATCACCAGGTACCTGTCAGGGCGGCCGACGTCCCTAAAACGGCAGTCATCACGCCGTTCGGCTTATTCGAATTCTTGCGGATGCCGTTTGGTCTCAAGAACGTGGCTCAGGCGTTCCAGCACTTGATGGACGGCGTGCTGCGTGACCTGCCGTTCCTTTTCGTTTACCTGGACGACATCCTCGTCGCCAGCACGTCCCGGGCCGAGCACCTCCTCCACCTCCGAACACTGTTCGGGCGCCTCAGCGAGCACGGCCTCATCGTCAACCCGGCCAAATGCCACTTCGGCACGACGGCCATTGATTTTTTGGGCCACCACATCACCAAGAACGGGGCCGTGCCGCTGCCAACCAAGGTCGAGGCCATCACCACGTTCCCGCGTCCCCGCACCATAAAGGCCCTGCAGGAATTCCTGGGAATGGTGAATTTTTATCACCGCTTCGTGCCCCGCGCTGCTCAACTCATGCGGCCCCTCTACGAAGCCCTCTGGGGCAAGCCGGCCAAGCACGACATCACCTGGTCCGCAGCAATGGATGCGGCCTTCCAAAGCTCAAAGCGGGCCCTCGCCGACGCAACACTGCTCGCTCACCCGGTGCTCAACGCTCCCATCGCCCTCACCACGGATGCCTCCGACTACGCGGTGGGCGCCGTACATGAGCAATGGGTGAACGGGGTTTGGCAGCCACTCGCTTTTTTCAGCCGGCAGCTCCGGCCGAACGAGCTCAAATACAGCACGTTTGACCGGGAGCTCCTCGGTCTACACCTGGCCGTCCGCCATTTCCGCCACCTCCTGGAGGGCCGACCTTTCACGGCGTTCGTCGACCACAAGCCGTTGGTTTACGCCATGGCCAAGGTCACGGAGCCGTGGTCGGCCCGCCAACAGCGCCAACTCTACGCCGTGTCGGAGTTTACCACGGACATCCGGCACGTCGCCGGCAAAAACAACGCCGTGGCCGACTGTCTTTCCCGGGCCAGCGCGAACGCGGTCCACCTGGGCGTGGACTTTGCGCTTATGGCGGCGGACCAAACCACCGACACCACGGTGCAAGCCCTCCGGGCGGCGGACACGGGCCTCTGCCTGGCCGACATCCCCTTCGCGGACACTGTCCTGCTCTGCGACGTCTCCCAAGGCCAGCCTCGCCCCATCGTGCCCGTCACCTGGCAACGCCGCATCTTCGCCTCCCTCCACGGCCTTTCCCACCCGGGCCGGAAAGCTTCCCAGAAGCTGGTGTCGGCGCGATTCGTCTGGCACGGCCTTCGTCGGGACGTCCGCGATTGGACCAGCACCTGCACGGCCTGCCAACGGGCCAAGGTCCACCGACACACCCAGGCCCCGCTGGCACCTTTCACCGTGCCCGAACGACGTTTCGACCACGTCAACGTGGATCTGGTGGGCCCCCTCCCCCCGTCACGGGGGTTCACACACCTGCTCACCATGGTGGACAGGACCACCAGGTGGCCGGAGGCCGTTCCCCTCGTCTCCACCACCACCACCGCCGACGTGGCGCAGGCTTTCATCGCCACCTGGGTCGCCCGCTTCGGCGCACCGGCGGACATCTCGTCAGACCGCGGACCACAGTTCACCTCCGAGCTGTGGGGCGCGGTCGCCCGCAACCTGGGGGTCAAGCTCCACCGTACTACGGCCTACCACCCCCAAGCAAGCGGGTTGTGCGAGCGATTCCACCGCTCCATGAAGGCCGCGCTCATGGCCGGCCTTCAAGACGGCGGTTGGGCCGACCGGCTGCCGTGGGTCCTTTTGGGCCTCTGCACGGCCCCCGAGGAGGACCTCCAGGCATCCACCGCCGAGCTTGTCTATGGCCAGGCACTACGCGTCCCGGGCGAATTCGTGCCCGACGCTACCAGTCCCTGGTCCGCAGCTCACCAGCGCTCGGACCTCCAGGAGGCCGCCCGACGGTTTGCCCCCGTGCCAACATCCCACCACGGTGACCCCCAGTCCTACGTCCCCCCAGCACTTCGCACAGCGGAGTATGTTTTTGTGCGTCACGACGCACATCGGGGGCCACTCCGGCCGCCGTACGACGGGCCCTTCCGGGTGCTGCGATGCGACGACAAGTCGTTCGTCATCGACATCGGCGGCAGGTCGGACCGGATTGCGGTGGACCGCCTCAAGCCGGTGCACGTGGACGTCGACCACCCACCATGGGTGGCCCTTCCGCCGTGGCGAGGCCGCCCCCCATCCACGGTGCCCCCCACTCGACCGCCCACCACCACACCGGACCCCCTCCCACGACCCGCCAGGGGTCGCTTCGGCCGGGTCATCAGGACCCCCCTCAAATTGACCCTGCCGGTGCAAGTCGATTCTGGGGGGACGTGTGTAGCGGCTACCGCTGGGTTTTCACAATCGCCTTGCACCTATCAAGGACGCGGAGCGATCACCATGCCGGGCTCGTCCAGGACGCCCGGGCAGGCCCGCGCTCAACTTGCCAGGCCTCGGTCGGGACGCTGGGCCACGCCCCCTCTCGCCTTTCCTGGGCAAACGCTCCGGGATAATATGTATATATATTGCTGCCCGATAAACGGGCTTTTCAGAGTGCCTGAGTGTTTGGTTTGATTAAAGCAACTCGGATGAATTCCAGCTTTTTGTCGCGTCCATTCTTCCGATCGACGTGGGAGCCCCAGCTCCTTCAGTACCTTTTTACCCATAGTCGGTGGCCATAGTCAAGGGAGGTACCCATGGTCAAGGTACCCATAGTCAAGGTACCCAAAGTCAAGGTACACATAGTCAAGGTACCCATAGTCAAGGGACGTACTCATAGTCAAGGTACCCATCATCAATGTACCCATCGTCAATGTACCCATAGTCAAGGGACGTACTCATAGTCAAGGTACCCATCATCAAGGTACCCATAGTCAAGGTACCCATAGTGAAGGAACCCATAGTGACGGAACCCATAGTCAAGGTACCCATAGTCAAGGTACCCAGAGTCAAGGAACCCATAGTGAAGGAACCCATCGTCAAGGGACACAGTCAAGGTACCCATAGTCAAGGGACGTACTCATAGTCAAGGTACTCATCATCAATGTACCCTTCGTCAATGTACCCATAGTCAAGGGACGTACTCATAGTCAAGGTACCCATCATCAAGGTACCCATAGTCAAGGTACCCATAGTCAAGGAACCCATAGTGAAGGAACCCATCGTCAAGGCACCCATAGTCAAGGAACCCATAGTCAAGGAACTGTTACGTGCTCCTCCCCGACCCCCTGGTCACGATGTACCTCCGAGCCCCGAGAGGAGCCACGGCAGAAAAAATATGTTATTCTGTGTCAGAAATCAATAGTGAAACCACACCAATGATTATAAACGAACAAATGTTGTATTAAAAATCACACACAGGAATAACGGTACAACCAATAGTCATCAAGAGTGCACTCAATACATCTTAAGGATGTAGTACTGGCGAACAGGTGATTTTTTTTCTTTGATTTTTTTTTTTAGCTGAACAGTTTCCTTATACATAGTCTTATAAACAAGAATCATGCTATTAGAGGTCATAGAAGTACTCCTAATTATTGAAAAATTTCCAAATTTTCTAACATCATACATGCCCCTCAATAACCAGAAGTATAATTATTTGTTATAACTTTAATTTGCATCATTCCTTTGGGCTGAAATTTGGACAGGATATTCAGAATATCACTTCCTTTAAAATGATGAAGGCTTTTGTTTATAGGAGTAGCCATTGTGGATTTATTGAAGGACAACCAAGTTTTATCTGGTAATTGGCATAATTAGCTAATTAGTGAACATTTGACATAATTTCACAAAATCCTCTCAGTAAGTAGTAGAGTAACACATGTATAATACATGTACCAAGTTTTGTGTGAAAAGAATGATAGGTGACATAGAAGATAGAAGTAGAAATGTGTTCTTTGTTTTTCCTTGTTTTTTATTGACGGTCTAATTTATGCAAGATATATGCATGTAATATGACAAAGAAGCGTTGAAACTGGTCTGAGAGCCAAGATTATATCTTTCAAGAAAAACTGAAAATTAGATACCTCTCAAAGGTACCTATGTAGTTTTCTCAATTTTTCACCAGTACTACACCCTTAAGATGGCACCATCAGCTAAAGTCAGAAAACTCACTGCGTTGTGTACCCTTGTGCCCTTGCCCCGCTGATTTGCTTATCCTCCTTCCCCCACTCATGGACTTGTTTTGTTGGGCCCGGGGGGAGTGCGCAGGTGGCCGCAGTTGTGTGCCCGCACCTTTGCTGCCTCCGGCCTGCACTGATGCACCATATGGACCACACTAGCACCACCTTATGGACCACATGCACTGTGGCCTGGCGTCTCTGCTGGGACCGACCATTGCTGCCAGCAGCCTCTTGCTTGTGGACCACGGTTAAGGTGGCACCTATGCCCAGCAGGTGGACCACCTCAGTTGGCCCTGCTGGCCGTAAATAAAAAGCGGATGCGGTGTGTGCCCTTTTTGATTATTAAATAGACGGCAAGTAAGAAGGCAGCCAGAAACAGCGGCCCAGCAGCCAGCCCAGCAGAGGAGCAGAGAAGACATCACAAGACGCCATTATTATTGTTTTGAAATGTGTTTGGTGCATTTTCTTTTGTAATGGTGCTTTTTGGTGCTCTTTGGTGCTTTGTGGTGCTTTTCATGCATTTTATTTCATTGGTGCATATGGTATGGTGTATCAGTGCAGTGCATGGCAATGATCTTCCTCTTTTCAAAAGTTTCTGCTTTTGTTCCCACCAAAGACACGTCCTGGGTGTAGTTGTAAATTAATCAAAATAGTAGTGTCTTTGTAAATAACATGCTCCCCACCGGTTAAATGTTTAGTTTCAAGACCATTCCGCAATTCGGTTAGTCTGTGGGAATGAGTCTGTTAGGGCAGAATGCAATGCAGCAGGTGGGACATATTTAGTGTTAAAACTGTCACACTCAGGGTGAGGTTAACAGTAGAGGGTTACCACACCTAAGTGTCACATTAAATTAAAGTTGTTTCGGCCCGGAACGGGCTTGGAGGAAAGGAGGGTGCAGTGTTGTGGTTTTGAGAGCCCCTCACTTTGTAAATAAATAATCACTTCTTGTAAATATTCCATCATTTAAAAGGTCGCACCCTTAGTTAGTCCATATGCAACACGTAGGTCACCATAGGGCTTTAGTTATCTCCTTAGTACGTGTTTAAATAAGGCCATGTTCCCAATAGTCGAATCTGCGTTGCATTAAGCAAATAAGGTAGGCCCCATTCATCACATTCGAACCTCTCTCTCTCCAAGCTACTCCATCATGCCCACCTACAGACGGGGCTTGTCCCTCCCAATGCTCTCACGTGGTTTTGTTAGCAGCATTCGCTGCATTCAAACGCCATTGAACACGTGGTCGGCTCGAGCAAAGAAGGGGCGGAGCCACGAGAAGAGGAGTGGCCTTGTCCACGAGCCGTCGAGGGCGGAGCCGGTGCGCCCTCGCTGACCAATCGGGGCTGAGGTGAGCTCACTGATAGGCGTGGCTCGATGAAGCGCGCATTGATTTCTAAGCGGACTATATAAGCGCACGCGCGGCACCTTTTCAAGGAGAGGAGGGAGAGAAGCTGAGTAAGGAGTTCACGAGCAGAGTGAGTGGGAGAGCCGTGCTAACAGAGAGGGCACGGACAGAGCTGCGTTGGGAGAGAGCTGCGTTGGAACGAGCTGCGCTGGGGAACTCCTAATTCATATGAATTCATAGGAACTGCGCATACGGACTTGCGAAGGACCCCCCCCCCCCCCCCCCCCGCCATATGTAAGGTCCGGTCACACACCAACAATACGTGCTAGCTGCCTGCCCGGGTTTTCGCCATGGTCCACGAGTCGACACCTGGAGCCAGACCTCAACGCCTGAACCATCTACCTGGACCTCCCCCTACCAGCTACCATCCCGTGTGAGTCTGTTTGTCCAGGGTTTGTTAAGTTAAGACTGTGTAGTTAAGCCTGCCCTGTGTCCTGCTTCTTCTTCTTCTCCCTGTACATTCTTCCCTTTCGTTCCCTCTTCGGGTTTGGTTGTACATAATTGATAAATTCACTTGTTCTTTCTTTACTCTGGTTTCCTCTCCATGCGATCGCATCCGTCCTTTTTCAATTGAGTACCTGTGGCACGATTCAGAACCGCTTTAATCGGGTTTAGTCTATGGTTAACGGCCTGAGTCGCGGCTCGCTTCGCTCGGCGTATCCATTACCGCTGCGGCTCAGGTGGGAGTTATCTCCTCGCTTACGGCCGGTGGTAGTACTTAGGTAATAAGACTAATTGGGCTTACAACCCTACTTACCACCGACCGGAAGTGACGTCATAATTTCCAGGATTGGGGGGACGGCCAGCTTAAAAGACAAGGGGATTAACCCCCCCCCCCCTTGATAAGGGGAGAGCCGACCCCCGAATCCACAACAATATATATACTAGCGTGACTCAGCGCGCTCCGCGTGCCTCACCACACTCGTTTCAGAGGGGTAGGCATCTTTGACCATTTCCGTGTCTTTTGGGTCTTCGGAGTGTTTTGGGTCGTCGGGGTGTTTTGGGTCTTCAGAGGCTTTTGGGTTTTAAGGTCTTTTGTTTTCTCTGGGTCTTTAAGAGTTTTTGGGGTGTTTTGGTTATTTGTGGTATTTAAGGGTCTTTAAGGGTCTTCAGGGTATTTTGGGTATTCAGGGTGTTTTGGGTCTTTTGGGTCTTCGGGGTGTTTTGGGTCTTTGCGGTGTTTTAGGTCTTCGGGGTGTTTTTGGTCTTCGGGGTGTTTTTGGTCTTTGGGGTGTTTTTGGTCTTCGTGGTGTTTTGGGTTTTCAGGGTGTTTTGGGTCTTTGGGGTGTTTTGGGTCTTCGGGGTGTTTTGGGTCTTCAGGATCTTTTGGGTTTTTGGGTATTCAGGGTCTTTTGAGTTTCAGGGCCTTGAAGGGTATTTTGGGTCTTTAGGGTGTTTTGGGTATTTGGGGTCTTCAGGGTATTTTGGGTCTTCAGGGGTCTTGGTGGTCTGAAGGGTCTTGGGGAAATTAAAGGGTCGTCAAAGGTCTGAGGGGTCTCAGCAGTCTTAACGCAGTTAAGAGGGTTAATTAAGAGGGTGGTAATTTTATTTGAAAAAGAAGACGTTTCGTCGCATATAAACATAACGACATAACCATATACGTTTGCTCTATTATAATTATATACATATATAAATATATATATGTATAAATAAATAAATATATATATATATATATATATATATAATTTTTAAGCAAAAACTATAGCACTTAGGTGGAATTTGTTTTGAAAGCCATTAATTAGATGTATTGGCCGATGTATATTCCAAGTTTCAGCTAGTTTCAATGTATATGAAACAGTTCAATTTCAGTGTATATGTGTATATATATATATATATATATATATATATATATATATATATATATATATATATATATATATATATATATATATATATATATATATATATTGTTACAGATCGCGGTTAGATGTTATAGACCGAGCGGTGGTGTAAGACCGCGACCTAACAAAACTCACCCGATTCACCCAGAACTTTGGCCGTATCGCACCGTAGCTGCTCAATGAGGGAAAAGACAAAAACGACGCAATGCAAGAGGAAAAGGAATTAAAACGAGAAGACGTACAGACGAGTAATGGGGTTTATTATTTACACACACAAGCAAAAAGGAGCAATCAAGTTTATTTACAACACATAAGACGCAGGTGACACAGTGCAAATACTAGCTTATCTACAGGCTTAACTTATCCCATGACAGAACAAACAAAAGACACTGACTCACGCGGGGAATTGCAGGAATCGCAGGATGTGGATGGCTGGAGGGAGAGGGAAGTCCAAGGGGGGTCATGCAGCACGATCGGCGCGTTTAGCAGCCGCCGTTCCTTTTCGGCCCTGCTCCAAACCGCCGCCCAGGCCCCAAGCGGCTGCCGGGTGTCGCTGCTGCTCCCGCCTCCACTTGCCTTGCCAGGCCTTGTCCCACTCGTCCGGTCCAAACCCTCCACTCTTTCTTGGTCCCTCACTCTGACCACCGACTCCTCACCGCAACCAACTCTGTGCAACCAACTCTGACCAACGGTGCAACCAACCCTGACCAACGGTGCAACCGACTCCTCACCGCAACCAACTCTGTGCAACCAACCAACTGTCCAACCACCTCTCCTTTTACTTCCGTGCGCGCCTTTTTATAGCGCCTCCGGCGGTTAAGCCGCCGGCGTTCAGGACACGCCCATCGGGGTGCTCACCTCGGCCCTGGTTGGTCGCGCGACCCTCGGGCTCCGCCCTGGATGACGACGGGCGGGCACGCCCCTCCTCCCCTCTGACGAGGTGGAGACACGCCTTTCTTCCCTGACTCGAGCCTCGTGGTCAATGGCGGTTATTGGAGGGGAGGTAATATTGGCAATCGAGGCTCGGCAATGACGAGAGGGGATGTAATATTGGATGGAGATTTTGGGGATGGGAAGGAAAGGGGATCTATTCTCTTTCACTGGTGCAATGGAGTATTTCAATTAATGGAAGACACAGCCTTACGCTAATACACATAATAAGGATATAACTGTCAAAAGAAAGGATATATCGTGTCCTGCATGTATGTTTTATGGACTAACTACGGAAACGCCCTTTGACCTTTATACAACCACAAACGGAGGGAGGAGGGGTGATATTTTACAACAACCTTTTACAACAACATTTTACCACAACAACAAAATAAAAAAAACATTCTCATATCCACAACACTGCACCCTCCTCCCCTTAGGCACGTCCCGGGCCTATTACTTTTACCTTAGTGTGGCACGTAGGTGTAGTTCCCTCTACTTTTAACCTGACCCTGAGTGCGACAGTTTTAAAACATAAATAAATGTGTCCCGCTGCTCCATTGCACCCTGCCTAACAGACTTACGCCCACAGTTAACCGAATTGCGGAATGGTCTTCAAACTATACACTGACGGTGGGAAGCATTATTTACACTGACGCTATTTTTATTTACAAAACTAACCCAGGACCTGTAATTGTTCTTTCTTGGGGGGGAGACAGTCTGTTCTGCATCAATGCACCATTAAAGCACCCAAAAACGCACCAAAGCACCCTCAAGCACCAATCGGTGCACAGTCATCACTGTTCATGAATAAAAATAACCAAACAACCCCTAACCCTGCAGGTGTCTCTTGCTCTTCGGCTCCCTCTGCTGGTTATTATTATTTGTCTTCCAGATGTTGTCATTCTCTTTTGCTTTGCTTACTGGCGGCCTATTTGCAATAAAGTGTGCCCAATGTGTCCTTATTTATTTTATTTATGGCCCACAGGGCCGACTAGTGTGGTTCACCTGTGGGGCATCGGTGCCCTGTGGCCAAGGTCCGCCAGCAAGATTTCGGGCCCTCATGGCCGGTTCCAGCAGAGGGGCCATGCCCCAACCCATGGGGTCTATAAGTGGTGCTCGGCCACAGGCATGTGGTCCATAATGTGGTGCATCGATGCAGACAGCTGGTTCTGGGAATTTCGGGCGCACAATGGCCGACCCACGCACGCTCCCCTCGGCGCCCAACGGCGCACAGGTCATGTGGGAGACAAAAGAAAGACAATTGAGCGAGGGGTAAGGTCACAAGGGTACACATCAATAAGGCAATGCAAGGTGAAATGCGTACGGAGGGCGAAGTGAGAAAGCTCGTCCCTACCGTACGTCACCCCCCTGTTACCTAGCCCACCCTTGCCCTTACCCCATATGTACAAAACCTACACATTACCAATTCGTCACTACTGTCACGTCTTCCCCATATTTCCCCTATACCAAATTCGTCACCACAATCCCTCTACTTCAAAAATTTGCCATCATCAATTCATCATCAATCCTCATAAGGAGGAAGAGATGGAATTACGCACAATGTCACACCCACGTCATGATGCGTCTCACAATCCAAACATTTGCATCATAAAAAATAATCAAAACATGGCATGGTGTGGAGTACCTGTCACCTCAGGTGAGTGGATGCAGATGGTGCGAGGAGATCCTTCATCCTAACTATTTTCTAAATGACTTTAACACACTTTACACTACCCGGGGTCTTTCTCCGGCCAAACCATTGGCCCTCTTACACTATGGGTTCTAAAAACCAATTCCCATTGGCCAAACTGTGGTGCTTTTCAATTTGGGGTCTCACTCCCCCGATTCATCTCCCGGTGCCCTCGCACAATTTCTGGGCTGTGGCGTGTACCTCTCCCAGTGGGTCTACCCACCTGCACACCTCCACCACTGCGGTTGCCTCCGAGCTTACCTGCTCCTTACCCTAACCTAACTACCTGGGGAAGGCCCTCTGGCACTCTCCCCACTCGGTGCCCTCTCTGGCACTGGGCTACCCGGGTCCATCCTCCGGATCCTCGGGCCCCATCCACAACTCTACCGGCTCCCAGAGCCCACCTGCGGCCTCACCTGGCCGACATCCTCACAGTGGTGGAGTGCCCAACCAACTACACACACTAACAGGCTACACGCCCAGCCATTTCCACAACACTAATGCACCCATCCACAACACCATTCTGCAACCGCACCACAGATGCCAATATCCAACCACAATTTACCTGTACCCTCTACCTAACACTTACACTACCCGCCCCGGGTACTCGTGAAAGGGGTCCACTCTTCCCCCATCCACACCTTCGCACCATGCACACCACTCCGTACCACTTACTCCAACTCTCTCCACACACCTGTATTTGCACACCTGTGCTCTCACACCTGGTGCCACCTGCACCCTTCTCTCCCCAAGCGCATTCGCGCTGATCCACAACACTCATTACTCACACACTGTTCCTCACACCTGTCCAGTTGCACACCTGTGCAATCACACCTGTTCAGTTGCACACCTGTGCAATCACACCTGTTCCATCCTCACACACACGGCATCATCTCAGCTGACTACTCCCCTCTGAAACTTGCGCTTCCCAGTCGTCCCTTTAAACTATTGCGCTCCCACGTCATTATCATCCACACTAATCTACCTGCGTCCCCACTACAGGTATCAGTCACTAACTAAACTTAACGTCACCTAATGTCAATCTCTTCTAGGGCCCTACACACGATATATCCTAACCCACCCGGGCTAGTTTTCACTGCCATACACCCCATAAGCTATTGCTCCTTTGCCCCCCCTGTGAGGGATGGTGGATTTGCCATCCCACCACATCGGGGGTCTCTCTATCAATTTGGCACACCAAATTCCAACCAATTCAAAAATTTTCCATTTACTGCCAATTCTACCCACTATTATTAATTTCGTATCAAATCACTACCATCATCATCCGTCTACTTATTACATCCTCTCGGTGCGCCATGACATCATTAAACTCGGCTTCGCAAAGCCGAGCAATGAATTCGGGTGGTTTGGTTGCCTGCAGGTTGAATCCGTCCGGCTTTCGGTTCAAGGGAGGTGGTTTGGTTGGACCGAGATTCCACGCACCATCTCGGCGCGGCACCTTGCGGTCCCGGGCCCGATGGCTCCATCTCCCCCGGTCGGAACCCCGTCCCCACGAGGGGGCACCGTTCCGCTTCCTCCCACTCGCCCTCGAACCGGACCGGTCGCCTCGCCCGACAAAGCCCGGACTCGACCGTGCGGGGCGGGGCCAAGCCCGAATCGGCAACGACGCTTCGAAGAGAAACGACGCAGCTTCGATCGACGCCGGGCCTCGCACCCAACCAAGCACCCCTCGCACCGAGTGCTCGCATCGGCTATCCGTCGCTCTAACCACTAAACCGGTTACCATCGACGCTTCACTTGCATGCTTACAAGCATACGCTACCCCTTTCACCCTCACAAAACCTGGCGTTCCAACGCCGTCCGTACATTCCACCAACGCTCTCTCTGTTACACACCACACCTCTTGCGCACACTTCGATCCACACCTCTCCTCCGTTACGTCCTCCGTAACACTCACCATGGGCGTGCACTCCGTATTGCTCTCACTCCCTGTGTCACACCCCGTACACACCGACGTGCATTCTCGCTCGCACTCGGTTTCACTCCCACACTTTATAACACACCCACTCGCCGACGCACACTTTTTTCTCCCACGCGTGCCATTTCCACTCACACGGGACCCTTCACCAACGCCCGGATGCTTCCTCGATCCCAAGCGCGCGAAAATTCTTTTGTCGCTAAACATCCTCCTGCAAAATCTACCCGCACAATATACAGCACGACTCACCTGGGGGATCCTTTTCTCCACGCGAACCTGCAAACTTCCATTCGGGTTAGCGAGTACAGCATCAGGATGTGCATTTAGACTTTGAGCAATTTCCATTCCTTCCTCCGATTGTTGCTCTTTTAACTTTAAGTCCCCGGTCTCTCCAATTTCAACTATACCCATAATTTCTTTGTTCACCTCGACGACCGTTGGCTTTAATAAAATTCCCTCTACCTCATCGGTCGCCGGCTTTTTCAAACCCCGTGTCGCGATTTCTACCCCCGTCATTGTACCCGTGCTTTTCTCCGCTTCGCTCAACCAGCGCTTTTCGACCCGCTTTACCTCGTCGTGCACCCCTGGGACCCTTTCGCCCAACTTGCGGTCTCTGTCCCTCTGCTCCTCCCTTGCTTCATATTCGACTCTGTCCCTCGCCAGTCCCTCATTTACTTCTTTGGCCCGGTCATTTATTCCCTCCAATTTTCCCCGATCACACCTTGTTTTGTCTATCATGTCATCCATTTTTGCTTCTAGCCTCTCCATAAAGGCCCTCATTTGTATCATCATAAAAAGGTTCGAATCCACCAGTGGCGCTGCTACGGTCGCGGCAAAATTTGGTGCCGCTACACCCACATGCGCGAGGACGCCATTTTGTGCGTCTGATACTCCCTCAACCGCCTCCTCATTGCTCCCCTCTTCCCTTTCTTCCCCGAAGTCCTGGGTTACTTCTAACCCCCCTATCTCTCCCACCGGCATCCCGTCGCCTTGAACAGCCATGGCGCGATTTCAAAATTCGGGTTTTGTAAAACAAAACAAATTTCGGCCGCTCCAAATTTTGACCAAATTTTTTTTTTTCCTCTATTCCTTTTTTTAAAAAATTTGGTCGGGCCTCGAATCCCACTCCCAGACACCAATTGTTACAGATCGCGGTTAGATGTTATAGACCGAGCGGTGGTGTAAGACCGCGACCTAACAAAACTCACCCGATTCACCCAGAACTTTGGCCGTATCGCACCGTAGCTGCTCAATGAGGGAAAAGACAAAAACGACGCAATGCAAGAGGAAAAGGAATTAAAACGAGAAGACGTACAGACGAGTAATGGGGTTTATTATTTACACACACAAGCAAAAAGGAGCAATCAAGTTTATTTACAACACATAAGACGCAGGTGACACAGTGCAAATACTAGCTTATCTACAGGCTTAACTTATCCCATGACAGAACAAACAAAAGACACTGACTCACGCGGGGAATTGCAGGAATCGCAGGATGTGGATGGCTGGAGGGAGAGGGAAGTCCAAGGGGGGTCATGCAGCACGATCGGCGCGTTTAGCAGCCGCCGTTCCTTTTCGGCCCTGCTCCAAACCGCCGCCCAGGCCCCAAGCGGCTGCCGGGTGTCGCTGCTGCTCCCGCCTCCACTTGCCTTGCCAGGCCTTGTCCCACTCGTCTGGTCCAAACCCTCCACTCTTTCTTGGTCCCTCACTCTGACCACCGACTCCTCACCGCAACCAACTCTGTGCAACCAACTCTGACCAACGGTGCAACCAACCCTGACCAACGGTGCAACCAACTCTCTGCGCAACCAACTCTGTGCAACCAACCAACTGTCCAACCACCTCTCCTTTTACTTCCGTGCGCGCCTTTTTATAGCGCCTCCGGCGGTTAAGCCGCCGGCGTTCAGGACACGCCCATCGGGGTGCTCACCTCGGCCCTGGTTGGTCGCGCGACCCTCGGGCTCCGCCCTGGATGACGACGGGCGGGCACGCCCCTCCTCCCCTCTGACGAGGTGGAGACACGCCTTTCTTCCCTGACTCGAGCCTCGTGGTCAATGGCGGTTATTGGAGGGGAGGTAATATTGGCAATCGAGGCTCGGCAATGACGAGAGGGGATGTAATATTGGATGGAGATTTTGGGGATGGGAAGGAAAGGGGATCTATTCTCTTTCACTGGTGCAATGGAGTATTTCAATTAATGGAAGACACAGCCTTACGCTAATACACATAATAAGGATATAACTGTCAAAAGAAAGGATATATCGTGTCCTGCATGTATGTTTTATGGACTAACTACGGAAACGCCCTTTGACCTTTATACAACCACAAACGGAGGGAGGAGGGGTGATATTTTACAACAACCTTTTACAACAACATTTTACCACAACAACAAAATAAAAAAACATTCTCATATCCACAACAATATATATATATATACTGTATATATATATATATGTACCCCTCACAGACATATACATCATCATACATCATCATCATCATCATCATCATCATCATACATCATCATCATCATCATCAATATACCTGGATGTTGTATTGCCTTTTATGGTCAGGGTGGGAAACTCCAGTCTCCCTTGACATCATTAACCGAGGAGTTTAAGGTGGTGAGGGTGCGGGAGTTCATGATGTTGCGGGATTCAAGTGATGCAGTGGTAAAGAATGGTCTCCCAGAGAAGAAGGGAAGTCGGAAGTGGAATGCAAGAGCAGAGGTGGATGAGATGGAGGAGCAGTTGCAACAGGAGGAGGTCATGGGGATGGTACAGCATGGGAAGCATGGCTTGGGGTGGATGAAGCATGAGCGATGGGAAAAGGCATGTGTGAAAGAGAGGAGGAAGATGGTTGAGAGAGAGGTGAGAAGAAAGGAAGAGGAGGGGAGATATGTGAAAGCAGTCGGTCAGGCACAGCAAGGTGCTTGGACTAAGTGGGAAGGTGTGCGGGTGAGGATATTGAAGTGGCAAGAGATTTGGAGGATGGAGCCAATATTGTTGAGTTTCCTGTTGCGGGCAACGTATGATGTGCTTCCGTCACCAGTAAACCTGAGATTGTGGGGGTTGTTGCAGGAGGAGAGATGTCATTTGTGTGGAGGTGTGGGAACAGTGCAGCATGCACTGAGTGCATGTTCAGTCGCATTAGCAGCAGGACAATACAGGTGGTGACATGTTCAGGTGCTGGCGGTGGTGGTGCAGATGGTGCAACAAGAGGTGCTGACGTCGAGAGAAAGAAGAGTGGAGAAGGAGACTGATGGGGGAGAGGTGTGGTTTGTCAAAGAGGGCCAAGTGGTAAGAGGTGGAAAGAGGAGGAGGTGGAAAGCAAGAGGGCTGTCAGATGCTTGTGATTGGCAGGTGGTGGCAGACCTAAAGCCACAATTGGTATTCCCAGAGGAGATCTGTATGACAAGGTTGCGGCCTGACATTGTCATTTGGTCAAGTGCAACAAGACAGGTCATCTTTGGGGAATTGTCTGTACCTTGGGAAGAGAACATGGAGGAGGTGCACGAGAGGAAGAGAGGAAAGTTCAGTGAGCTGGAGGCAGAGTGCCGGGAGAAGGGTTGGCGCGTTTCGTGTCAGCCATTTGAGGTGGGGTGCAGAGGGTATATTGGCAATTCCTTTTCTGCATTTCTTTCTAGGCTGGGAGTGTATGGGACAGAAAGAAGGAGGATGTGTGAAAAGGTGGCCCAGGTTGCCTTGAAAGGCTCATTTTGGATATGGAGGAAGTTTATGGAGGCACGTCGAACGGTGTAGGTTGGTTGTGTGTGTTTTTTTTTGTTTTTTTTGTTACTATTATTATTTCTTATTTTGTGTATATGAGTGAGTGGGTGAGGGTGTGTGTTTTTTGCATGAATTAATGTTTGCATGAGTGTGTGTTTTTGTATGTTGAGTGGTGTATGTTGTAAGGGTAGGTGGTTGGTTGGTGTTGTGTGTGTGTGTGTGTGTATGTGTGTGTGTGTGTGTGTATGTGTGTGCATGGGTGTGTATGTGTGTGTATGAATGATCTGGTGTGTTTTGTTGGTGAGTGGTGAAGGGTATAAAGGTGGGTGTTTGAGTGTTCCACCGTGTTTGTTTGATGCTGTGGATTCTGGATGAGGATGTGTTGTTGTTGTTGTTGTTGTTGTTGTTGTTGTTGTTGTTGTTGTTGTCTGCGTTCGCACTGGCTGGGGGTGGGGGTATGTATGTGTGAAGAATCAGCTCTTCGTTTGCAAAAGAAGTCCACAATAGCCTGGAATGGCGCAGCTTTATTAAAAACCAACTTATACAGATCCGGAGGAGGCCAAGACATCTATAGCAAGAGCCAGTCTCATGCCACGTCAAGCCTTCCTGAAAACGCATTGATTCTCATTCACTTATATACGAATACGATTATCAGAAAATCTCCGAGAGAACGAAGCGACTGGCGAGAGTCCCTCCCACCGTTATCATTCGGGGGAGTCAGCCCTTCCTTATCATTTGGACCAATTGTTTCTCTGGGCTCCGAGAAAACAGAACTGTAACTCACAAAGAGGAGAGTGTATGCTTAGCCAAACAAACCCATATATTTTATGGGTTTGTGTACATGAGTAATCCAAAGCATGTTTATACAGAGTCATGCGTTGCTGTGATTAAAACAAAATATATATATGGTTAACGATAGGTTCATGTCATTCTACTAGCATTACGCAAAAACAAGCGCATGTGGGCGTGGTTTTACGACCAGCCTCGAAAAAAGCACACGTATACAATTTGTTCAGCATGACCTCAGCGAGCCTCTCCTCATCCAAAACTAAAACGAAGCAAAAACCCTTTATTAACTTCATGAAAATAGCATTTTTAAACATCATATAAATCATAACACATTAGCACCCAACGTCTATAACTGAACTTTAGGCAATAACAAATCTACTACTTGACATTCCTTCCTCTTGTCTCGTCGAGACAAAGTATCTTAAGAGACAACGTGCCACATCGGGCTTTATTGAAAAATAATTGTGTAATGCGGGTATTGAAAAAAATAATTGTGTAATGCGGGTATCTCCCAAGGGCATATCGTGCGCCCAAAGCGCCTCGCCCGTGCATTTGGCGAACGTGTCGTGTGGTGCGTGCTCGGAGCCTGAGGGCTCAGAACATGAAAGTCCATTAACGTTTCGGATCCACAACGAAGGTGTCTGGTCCAGATGAGGTTCTGCTCCGCCAGAGGGCCCATCACCTCCCCTGCGGAACTTGCTCCCCCCACCCTTTGCAGACCCAGTCCTTGCAGATCTTCGAAGTTAATCAACGATCATGCCCATGAGGTCCCTCACGTGCTGCTGTTCTGGGGAATACATAGTATTGTCAGTATCTTGTGTCTCAATTTCCTGGTCAGGGTACAGAGCGTAAAAATCCGATTCACTTGAAGCATTTGAACTTAAAACATTTGGAGAAAAGAGAGGGACTTCCTTTATGTCAAAGTCTCCCTTGGGCGCCTGGTCGGCTTGCGGGTCTAGGATATCCACGTCGGGTCCCTCGACCGCCAGACCCAGTGTCGCAATCAGATCCATAGTTGGGTCAGAAGGGGGCGTGCAGCTGTCAGCTTGTAATACATAAGCAGCGTTAGCCAGTACACGCAAGGGGTTTATAGCACAAGTATCACAGTCATCACATACACCGTTACAGGCAGCAGCCAGTTCCCACATGGGATCCACACAAGTATCACAGTCATTACATACACCGTTACAGGCAGCAGCCAGTTCCCACATGGGATCCACACAAGTATCACAGTCATTACAAAATTCAATGCAATTTTCTGGAGCGCCGGTCGCAACTGCCTTGTTGAAGGACCCGTTCAGGTCGACGGCCTCTGTGGTCAGAGCCATAGTCGTTGTCGGCGGCTTCTTCACTTTCCATCCTGTAAAATACTTTCTCATACAGAGGAGGACTAGAGATTTCATTAGTGCCCCCCAAATTACTACCCCGATTATCACAGCCAGTGCGGTCAATAACCACTTCACTATGGTGCCCGTCCATCCCTGGAACCAGTCAGTGAGCCAGCTAAATGTATAAGAATTTTCGCGCGCGATCCGATCGATCCAATAGTATGTCATGAGCCGTAGCGGTGTCGTTTGCCACCTTTTCTAGGGCCAAAGCCAATTTATCTATCCGGAAACTATCCATGACTGTGCCCGCTCCTGGGAAGAAGAAACCAAACACCTTTTCCCCTAGGCTCCCGTGTAGTTTAGTGGTTCCATCTTCGTTCATGACTGACCTCTTATAACGCCTGTCCAAGGACTTTGGGTCGAGCTCACCCAGTATCTCAACGTCAGGAAGAACTGAACCCAGATAACATGTGCCCCCCCAATTATTTGGTAAATAGGGGTAAGCCTTGTCGCCGCATATAAACATTGTCCCATGGGGTGGGACCAGGTGGGTGGATAAGCACTGGAGTCCCTTTACCACCCCATTAATCCTACTAACCCCCCTAGAGAATGTTATAGCCGTTATGTTGTGGTTGTGTTTATCTTGCAGTACTATTCGTAATGTAATCCCCGAGCTCCCTTGTCCCAGCTTCCCGGGGAGAGTGTAGGCGCATTCTGATTCTCCCATACGCAAGTGGCCGGAACCCTGGAGGCAGACCTTCCCTTTCTGTGGTTTGACCCAGACGGGGGCAGGCCTCTCGGCCACATGGGCAATCATTGACGGGCGATAATTAAATTGTCGATTGCAACTCTTGCCGTTGTCAACCCCTTCTCTTTCCAGCGTGGTGACTAAACATGGGGAATCGATAGGTTGTGAGCAGAGGTCATTGAGGGACAGAGGTAGCACTATCATGTGTATTCCTGTGGTGCCTGCTTGGGGAAAGCGCATGCACGACCAGCAGTGTGTCCTATTTTGAATTGTTGCCACTTCCCTGGCCACTTTCCAATATGTGTTTTCACCCTTCTTTGGGGCCTTATCCTGGGGTTGCGGCGTGAGTATGTATTCGATGCATGGTATGTAGTTCCTTTCGCCACCGGCCGCGCCAGGGGTCCAGACGCTGCACCGGACCTGCATAGTCATGCCTTTCTCTAGGCGCGTGCGTGTTTGTAGCTTAAAATCAGGGGTTCCCCATTGGTATCCTGGTTGGGCCAAGCTCTTAATGCTAGCTTGCCCGTCTTCCCGGAACTCTCGTTGCTTTTGTAGTATCATGCCAACGCGTCCAGGCCCTGCCGACAGTGCTAGCCAATTTATGTTCACCCAATTTGTGTGCAGGGCTTTCTGTTCGAAACATGGTAGTGATACTCTTTGTCCCCATGTTACGGTGAGGTGTCGGGTTTCGTTTTCGCATCTATTGGAATCGGAGTTTCCCCTAGCTGCTGTCGCTATCAATAGTATTGTACCTATGATTAGGCCCATCCTTACTGTGGTTGCTGTGGTGTCTGGTGCTTGTATGGCCAACTTACAGTGCGTGGCGTGGATCCACGAAGTCTTGCCCTCGCAAAAGACTGCCGTTGGTGTAGTCAGCAACACCTGGACTGGTCCCTTCCACCTTGGTTCCAAGGCGTTCTTGCAGGTGAAGTGCTCCACGAACACCTGGTCTTTTTCCTCTGGTGGAACACCTGGTCCACAAGTCTCCTGGGAGCGCCTGGTCTACAGGTCTCCAATTCATAGATTCAATTCATTCAATTCATAGTTTCATAGAACACCTTTTCTCCAATTTCCTAATCCACTTTTTTCAAGTGGATCCAATTTTATCCAATATTCAATTTTTAAATTCAATCCCATTTAATCCAGTCCAATGCAAATTAAATTCAATCCTTCTCTCAGCATCCCATTACCTGTTTCCAACATCAATAAAAATAAAATTATAAAATTAATAAAAAATCAATCATCTCAACTCTCAAATCGAATCAAAAAATAAAAATAAACGAAAATTACTTCAGCGAGAGTTTCAACTAGAATTAACACAAACAAACCACCATTAACCTCCATTAACACAAACAAACCACCATCTGGAAAAGCGCTATACAAAATAAATGAATTATTATTATTATTAACCTCCATTAACCTCCCCCTATTATTTATTTATTTTCACGAATAAACAAATAATAGAAATAACCTGGTCTACTTCCAATTTCAATTCTGGTCAGTTCTGGTGTCTGGTCACACACAATGTTTTCCTCACCCACTGTGATTCGCTCAAAATAGATTCTCACTGTTATGTCTGAAATTCGTCTCATGAAAACCCATTCAAGAGTCCGGTGTGACAGACAGCCAAACACATAGACACGCTGAAGACCCCAGGGTACCCATCAAACTAGCTTGTCCCCAGATCCACAACACAGCGAAACATGTAAGTTTACTAAAATAATCACTTACTCATAATTAATACTCATACCACTAATTACTCAAAATAATGTAATATCCCAATCTTCACCCCTTATGCAAATCGAAGCACCCCGGACAACCCACAACCAATATCAACCACTGTAGCCGCCTTCCCCTCCAGGCAGCCACACACAGCCACATACATCTCCATCCACGTCACACAAGACAACAGCCAACGAGTGTGTCCACCACACAGAAACCTTTGGCAATGCAACAACCGAACACCCAGACAACCAACAACAAAACCCAATCCATCTCCATGGCTCATCAAGCAGTTCCAACTTAATCCAGCTTCTCATACCGATTTCCCCAAAAACTCGTGAAACTTCACCCCCATTCTGGAAAAACCCTGGACTAAACCCTGACACCCTAAATAACTTCAGACCCATCTCCAATCTACCCTTTCTGTCAAAAGTTTTGGAACGTGCTGTGGCCACTCAACTCAAACATCACCACTCTGCCAATAACCTGTATGAAACATCCCAATCCGGATTCTGCTCCAGCCACAGTACTGAAACTGCTCTCCTCAAAATCACCAGCGACCTTTTCTCTCCTCTGATGCCGGCAACCTCAACATTTTCATCCTCCTCACCTCAACGCCTCCTTTGACATCATCAATCACGCCATCCTCCTTACCCTGTCTAGACCAGCTTGTGCCTATTAAACCCAAATCAGTTCACTCCCAAGCTTCACATGGACCACCTACTACTCTCAAATTATCCACTCTGGCTCCGGAATCCCAAAAGCACTCTTCTCTACAATAAACAAACTAAATAAACAAACTTTACAACGTGAACAAACTCCTCAGCGCCCTGGATACCGCCACCTGTCATTCAGAGTAGACAACAGCATCTCCTTTCTGGCTTTCAGCATCTCCTTTCTCCTTTCTGGCATCCAAATGAAATTCTGGCTTCAAATCAACTTCCTCGAACTTAACTATGATAAATCTAAATTAATCTTCGTTTGCCCACAACCACTCACCAAATTCACCCATAACTTTGCCCCCAACATCGATGGTCATTTGAACACAAATTGAACAAAATTAATCGAACAAAACACTTCCATTAACTCGACATTCTTTTCACAGCACAAAGTTCACTTGAACATCTTTTTCCTGGATACTCCCTCTTTATTTTTATACCATACCATGCTTCTCCATGGAATAGTCCACCACTCATATAAATAATCATAAGAGTTCTGCGAAACATCTCCATCTTTAAAACTTAGCCAACCAATTTTAAACCACATGTTTTCCCCCCAAAAAAACAAGTCACATTCTTTGTATATTGCCAACATTGTTCATCGTTTAAGTATCATCCAGAACTAAATTTTTATAAACCATCAACTTGTAGATGCATTTATTTATATCCCATTAACCCAAGAACTCTCAATTGCTTGGTTATATTTTAGCAATGTCATATATCCATATTTCTTTTCCAAATTGTTCCTGATATACACATTAATCCCATCTGTCTTTGTTTCCAGATCAACTCAAATCAGGAAATCAACACAAATCCTTATTACCTCCAATCAACTCAAAATTAAATCAAACAATTCAAAACCAGATCGGATCAGCGATCAGAAATCACTTTTCCAATCAACACATTCCAAGCAACAATTCATTCAAAGACCAAGCTTAAAAACACAACTCTCATCTTACTGTGACAAGTAAGCAACCAACCTACTTCACACTAAACAAATAACTTTTCATCACCCCTTTCTTCTCCACCGCCTCTTACACTTAAACAGATCATAATTACTCACTCATACACTGTTGCCCATCACCCAGTTGCCCCAGACCCAAACACAGGTTTGAAATCCCAGTAGGTTGTTCTTCAATCCCAACCATCATGTGATCCCAACATCTCTCCATTTATTTCGTTCCTCATGGGGTTGGTGTTTTATGGCCTTTACCTCTTACCCAATCACACTGCACATTATTCCCCGTCCTTGATGGATAATTTTACATCCAGATGGGCACAGCATCCCATTTTTGGCGACCCAGCCCTAAAACAAGCCCCTGGACTCCTTGCAGGCTGGACCAAAACCCCCGGACGAAGTTGCATCCCCAAACCCGTCCATATAAACTCCATTGTTGTCCTGTTCATCTCTCTGTGTTACATTTACATTTTGTGACTCACAGCTCCTGCCTCCATGGAACAATGACGCCTGAGCACTCAATTAGCCCTCCCAGTACCAAAGACTTACAATCAGACCGACAGACAGACAAATAATACAAGTCCGGCGTCATTCCCTGCAAGAACCACATCCAGACAGACAAATGACCCTTATTGAGGCTCTACATCGCAAAATGCTAGCTCCTACGAATCCAACAACCGTCACAATCCGTCCAGGAACTTCCGTACGAGGCGTGCTTCACAATGCAGCACCTCTCTACCTGGTGCACCTTTCGCACATCCCTCCTCGTTCGCACAACGCTTCATCAACACACCTCCTCGCGCCCACACCTTGGCACAAGCCACACCACATACCGACAGTTGAAACCTCAACCGTCCTCCTTCCTCGGATCAGCGTTCTGTTGAAACGTGACATTTCTGCTCAAATTATTGAATTTCCAATTTTAATAACTTAACCTTACCAGCATACTAAATCTGTGTCCGCATCGATCAACACAAATGCCTCGATGCATCTTCCAGCCGCCACTCCGCACTGTACCTTACTGTATGAACAAGACTTCCTGTTGGAACTTGGCTCCGGAAATTAATTACTCTGTCTTGAAATCGTTTATTTTAGCCATCTTAAATAAATCCATCCATCTATCCATCTTATAAATCCATCTTAAATAAAAATCCATCTTATAAGTAACGTATTCGTCCTGTGACATTGCCTGGCATATATGTCGCAGCCGGCCACTATTCCGACATGGCTCGTCTGACATGAACGTCCGACATCCAGCAAAGTCGAAATGACCCACAATGCATTTGGGCACACATCCTCCTCTGAGAGTGGGCGAGTTATCGCCAGCACTCTGAGCAAATCTCATACAGCACACCCGTGACTCGCGGCTCGCTCGGCTCCTGTCTGAACACACAATATCCCTCTACCCAAACTTCCACGGAGCCGCACGGCGGAAACACAGGTTTGTACCACACTTTAGTTAAACGACCATTGCCAGGATTCTCGGATAGACGTTTAATTTCACAACACACATGACAAAAATCCGATTTAAATTCAGAGATCGCCGATCGACCTGGCACAACCATCTCAACGCGACGACGCCACGCCGCCCCCCCCCCGTCTTGGCGCGCACCCTCGTGCCTCCACACGAATCCCAACACTCCCTGCACGCCGCTCTATTCGCGTTCGCGGCGGGGTTTACCTCGCGTTGGGACATGCAGTCGGCTGTCATAACAGAGAATTGTCAATAAAGAATCTACGACCTGACATGTGAGCTGTCAGAACATTGAGCTGTCAGAACTCATCCCTAGCTAACAGGATCTCCGACGCTTGACCTCTCTGACCCAAAATGCACTATATGACACCAATTCCAAAGGTGAGCTGCCTCAGCGATACATCCCACACATACAATACACAATATCTGCCATTGAATGAACTCTTCGATTCAAGTAAAACACACATATTGATTCGAATTCTGCAACCATCTCCAAGAAACCGCTTCATATCAACAGTAAATCGACAAGGGCACTCCGGGTGCTTTCCTGACCCGATTTATATCAATTCGCTTCCCAAACAACTCCCAAACAGATGAAAATCCGGACTCAGTTCAGGACCTCGCCTGTTCTCTCGGATAGACGCTAAAATGGACATTCCCGGCCTGAATTTCCCGCACGTCGAGCAGATCACTTACAAAGCTTCACACCGAAACCCTCTGCTTTGCATATGTCATACAGACAAATACATTGGCTAGATACACACGTCAATTAACATCCCAATATACATTCATTCCTCATTCATATACTCATAGAAGTCTCCCAGACTTCGCGCGAAACTCAGATCGACTCAAATCATGCCTTTCTCCAGCCACTCCCAAACAATCTTTGCTCATTCATGTTACGTCTCTCATTCAAGGAAAAGGATTTTTGGGACTGGTTGGACGGGGGGTGGGTTGAGGTGAAAAAAGGGAAGGCAGGGCGGGGTGTTGGGGTGTTGCCTAGAGCCCTGGGACTGAGCTCAGGTCTTGGGGGGGGGGGGGTGGGGGGTGTTGCCTAGAGCCCCGGGACTGAGCTCAGGTCTTGGGGGGTTGGGGGGTCTTGGTCTGGTATCTGGTCCAGCGGCATCACTCGCTGTTTTACTTGTTTAACTGCTTACTTAATTGTCCTCTGTCCTGTAGCTTCAATAACTATAGCTACAATGCTTAAAATTTCAATATTTCAAAAACCATTCCTGTCCTTCTCACCCTGTGGCCACCTGGCCCATTTCCTGTGAGCTTATTTATTTTCTCTTGTCCACCAGGTCCTGGCCTGTTTCTATCTGGACCTCTATGTTCCTATGGCCTTCTATCTAAGTTTAGCCACAGCCCTTCGTTCCCTGGCATGCAATGGCATACCCCATCTTGTCTCTGGGCTGTTCCTTCCTGGAAAAATCTTGGCCACCTGGTTTCAACCTATATGGCTGTCCGACCTCATTTTCCCCTCCTGGTGCTAACTGTAACTTTAAGCTTACTGTTAAGTCCTTCCTGGTTTATCCTTACTTGTTTATCCTGGCTTTAACAAAACCACGTCATTCTGAGGCCTAAATGAGCCTTTACTTACAATTTCTGTTCGAGTGCAGACAGCGCGGAAGACAAGGAGACTGAACCCGCGCGAGGGAGGAAGGTACGAATTTGGAATAATAGCCCTCTGATATAAAACAACTCCCACCTTTAATCAAATCAACGTGCCGGCGCCGGCCTCAGGTCAGCCTTCCTCCTGTCCCTCGGGCTCCGTTTCCCGTCCTCCGCGTCTGTTGACACCCCACTCCTGGTACCATCTGTGAAGAATCAGCTCTTCGTTTGCAAAAGAAGTCCACAATAGCCTGGAATGGCGCAGCTTTATTAAAAACCAACTTATACAGATCCGGAGGAGGCCAAGACATCTATAGCAAGAGCCAGTCTCATGCCACGTCAAGCCTTCCTGAAAACGCATTGATTCTCATTCACTTATATACGAATACGATTATCAGAAAATCTCCGAGAGAACGAAGCGACTGGCGAGAGTCCCTCCCACCGTTATCATTCGGGGGAGTCAGCCCTTCCTTATCATTTGGACCAATTGTTTCTCTGGGCTCCGAGAAAACAGAACTGTAACTCACAAAGAGGAGAGTGTATGCTTAGCCAAACAAACCCATATATTTTATGGGTTTGTGTACATGAGTAATCCAAAGCATGTTTATACAGAGTCATGCGTTGCTGTGATTAAAACAAAATATATATATGGTTAACGATAGGTTCATGTCATTCTACTAGCATTACGCAAAAACAAGCGCATGTGGGCGTGGTTTTACGACCAGCCTCGAAAAAAGCACACGTATACAATTTGTTCAGCATGACCTCAGCGAGCCTCTCCTCATCCAAAACTAAAACGAAGCAAAAACCCTTTATTAACTTCATGAAAATAGCATTTTTAAACATCATATAAATCATAACACATTAGCACCCAACGTCTATAACTGAACTTTAGGCAATAACAAATCTACTACTTGACATATGCATCCAGGTGTAGTTGCTGCATGTGGATGTGTATGTGCCCCTGCTGGCCCACCTTAGCTGACCGTATCGAGGTTGAAGGGCCGAAACGGGATGATGCTGAGGACCTCGACTGAGGACCCGGTCAGTGCGGCACACTTGTGACCAGGTGTGTTTTGAACTTATATATATATATATATATATATATATATATATATATATATATATATATATATATATATATATATATATATATATATATATATATATATGGCCATATGGTCAATAATATGGCCATATACGGTATACCCATATCATTCATGCACCTTATGTCACATGCATTACCAATATCCGTAGCTTTCGTGATTGATTTTTAGGATATCTAATGACCACTATTTTGCACATTTAGGCTAAATTGGTCAATGAAGATGAATATGAAAAAAAAATTCAAACTGTATTCCCAGTTTCAAACTTCATACATCTGAGCTAGTTGATTATATTGTTACAGACGCGGTTGTGGATGTTAGTTTACCGAGCGGTTTGGTATGACCGCGTCTGCACAGTTTACCCGATTATACTCGAACGTTGGCCGAGTCGCGCTACGCTAAATCAATTGAGGAAAGGACACAACGGCTGGGTTAAATGACACGACACCAGGGGTACAGTTCTCAAGACCTCCGAAGGAGGTTATAATATTTCGGAACGTTGAGATTACAAGGACAAGAGGGACAGCATAGGAAGGTAGGCACTTAATCACGGTCTTATAGTAACCCCGACAGACCACAGATAAACAGGACAAGACTGACTCACACCGGGATTGATGGCAAGGAAGGGCAGGTAGTCGGTGGACAGCACAAGGTGCACCTTGTGCTCAGGGACAGGATAGCGCGGCCCAAAAGATGCAGGGAGGTCTCTCAGCGCTCGGAGGTGGCGTCTGGTTCTCTTCACTTCAAGCTCGGGGCGCATCTCACGTCACGTCCGGTAAGTGGCTGCGTATATCCAGCGGGGAGTGACACGCCCTCTATTGGGTGCGGGGGGGTTACTGGGCTCCGCCCTTGACGAGGAGCTGACAGCCAGCCCCTTCGTGGTAACCCCGTAACCTGGAGGTACCCTGGAGCACATGGGCAATGGCGGCTAACCGAGCCGGAGTGAGGACGCCCACTCCCCGCACCGCGGCCGCGCCGCCCCCGCTGTGGTTGTAGTTGTTGTTGTTGTTGTAATTTCATGAGGAAGATGGGAGGAGGTATGGGGAGGTCCTAAACTCACTACTGGTGCCATACAATCACATTCTGGTGCAACGAAGAGTCAGAATTAATGGAAACGAGTCCTTAACTGACATAGACTAAGAATAACTAGCAAGATGTCCTATAGTTGTCTACGTGAGATGTGGTGAACCTGGGCACGACATTTAATGGGGGAAAAAGGGGAAGGTCGATTCTACAGAGTGTTGTTTACAGACAATGGGACTAGGGAATGGGGGATTGGGGATAGTTGGGGAGTATTGGGGAAATAGGGGAATATTTACAAGCGGATATGGATGGAGGCCAAATCCCATATCCGCAACAATATGTATGAAGTTTTACATCAATCTGTTACGCAGTTCTGGAGTAGAAGATTTTCTGTTTTTATTTTCAATCCAATATGGCTTTTTCAATCCAATTTTTCAATCCAAGACCACGTGACCGATGATGTTATAAATTTAATTCTCACTCACATCGGGTCATAAATCAGATGTATGAAGTTTAAAATATTTCGGAAAAGGAACTACGGCTGGAATACCATTTTACCAAAAACATAATCGTTATCGCCCTATTGTGGAGTTTTTTTTTTTGTATACGAGGTCGAGGCTCGTGTAAGAGCTAACATATAGATCATATAATAAAGTGAGGAGGAGACAAGAGGGGGAGAAAGAGGGAAGCATAACAACAGTAGCGAACAGGGACATTGGGAGATCTGTGGAAGGGAGAGGGCTGGGGAAGGGTACATGCAATAAACAAGATGGACACTACTAGGACTTTCAGGAGAGAAAACGGAATTTGAAGAAGGTGTGTTTGGGGTGGATTAGCGGGGGTAGAAAAGATCAAGGTTTTGGATGGGGGAGGATAAGAGATTGTGGTGAACAGCTGTTTTGAAGACCTGGAGGGAGGAGTGGGATTGAAGAGAGTGAGGGAGTTTGCTCTAGAGGCGGGGAAAAAGAGGAATGAAAGAGTGAAGGTGAGCAGAGAGTCTTGATTTTGGCAGTTTAACCATAAGAGGGTTGCAGGCAGATCTTGTGCGACCTGCAGGAATATTTGGGAAACAGAGCCCAGAGAGAGAGCTGGGGGAGCAAGGCCGGAGAGGAGTCGGTAGAAGGCAGAAAGACCATCAACCTGCCTGCGGTGAGTGAGTGAAAGGTCCTCAGAATAATCTTCATCGCGGGAGATTCCAATGATTCTGAAAGCTTTGGTTTCAACAGCGTGAAGCCGAGCTAGGTGTGAAGCAGGAGCACCAGACCAGAGGGGAGAGCAGTATTCCATAGAGCTGCGGATGAAAGCTTTGTGTGTGGTGAGGCGCTCAGGTGTGCCTAGGAAGGACTTCACACAACAGAGGATGCCAAAGTCGGCGACTCGCTTTGGAGGCCAGCTTGGAAATGTGGTTTTCCCAGGAAAGATAATGGCAGATAGTGAGATCCAAAAGCTTGAGTGACAGAACTTCTTGGAGAGGATTGTTGAGAAAGTAGATGGGAGGGCTGTCCAGTCGGTCTTTTCGGAGAGACATAGTAAGAGTGTGAGATTTGTCAGGATTGAAAGACATGTTCCACTTGTTTGACCAGTCTGTGATTTTGTCCAGGTCTGCAGAGAGTGAGGAGCCTGCAGACTGCAGATCTGAGGGAAGAGGAATGGAGCGGCAGAGAGTGGAGTCATCAGCAAAGAGATAGAGAGGATTTTCCAGAGAGTCGGAGAGATCATTAATATAATGACCATTCTAAAGTGAATATTTACCTTTCGGTTTGACCCGAACATCTTGCTAGCACTTAAACTACAATGTACAAAGGCCTGGAATCACAAGAAATACTTTTTAATTTCTTCCTTTTTTTGAGATGATGCCTTTGAGGAGGAGAGGATGTCATGGACTCTGATAGAACGCTGCTTGACTTTTTTCTTTGAGGAAACCTGAAATCAGTGGTTTATACCACAAGACCACGTACTATTGAATATCTAAACTAAAGGATGAAATCGTAAACAAACGTTCAAAGAAACCTACATACAATAATTGATGTGTATGCACATCCTTGGCTCGTAATTTGAACAATTATAATAAAATTACAAAATAAATATCTCTATGATTTCAGACATTTGAAACACCCTGTACAATGAAATTTACAAACTAGTATAAACATAATAAAGTGGAGACATCTAATTTTGTTTTTAAACCTTCAACTAAATTACAAGTTACATGAACATACTGTCTCCGATGCCCTTCCTGACCTTTTTATTATAATATATCTGCCATTGTTAAAACCAAAATGATTCTTTTAAAACACAATAATGTACCCCACTCAGTCTTGAGAAAAGTACCTGGAAAGGGTCTTTCAAACCTTTGCTTATTGCATGTCCGAGCACAATCTATATTTCCTACAAGCCACCATTGTGTCGGAATCTTGATATTCCCCAACAACGAGAGTGCGAGTGGCAAATTTGATTGGTCGAGATAACGTAAAATAGAGTAATATTTTGTCCAAGTACTGAAAAACTGGAGGGCTTCGGAAGTGGCAATCTGGCAATTTGTGTTCCACAGTTAATGTACAGTTATAATTCAATCAAAATAGAATAAAGGTTCTAAAGCTGTAGAAAATAAACTTTTTACGGAAGTTTACCATCATTGGTGCAGTGTATTTTACACCTCGTTATTTAACACGTCACATTCGTTCTTAGTGCCTGCTTTTGTGTCTGATGTTCTTAAAAACAATAAGTTTGCTGTTTGGAATGGTTTCCAATTTTGTTTGACTGCCAGACAGGCAGACTAAACCAATTAATTGCCTTATTTATCTGTGCACATGTGTGCTCGGGACGAGATTCCGTACAATTTGCCAAACTCAGAGCCAAAGTACTGCTAAAGTGCAGGTTTATGTTCCTATTCATATTCCGATTCGCGTTCCACATTGTCCAAAATATAACATTCGATTGAAATTAAGTAGTTCCTTGATCATCAACCAAACAAACAAAAAAAACTGCCTTTACAGGACATTTTTCCCGTCCCCTTTTAGAAGCAATGTTTTACGGCCGGATGCCCTTCCTGCCGCCAACTCTGTTGGTCGCATCTTGCGACAAACAGGGAATTACCAGTGAGCTGGTACTCAATTTGCCGACCTCTGAAGGATGACAGGCTGAGTCAACCCCCCTGGCGTTAATTCAGCGATCGACCGGGATTTGAACCCAGGATCCTAGGATCCCAAGCCAGCACCCTATCCGCTAAGCCAACACCAGGCTTCCCCTTGAAAAAAGGTGTTAAAGAGAAAATCCACACCAAATGCAATTAACGAGGGCTTTTTGAGAAAGAGGAGCGTGCAAGGTCGACGAGGGAACTGTTGCAAATACTCATTGTGCATATTGGCCGAGATTGAAGAGCAGGCAGGAGGAAAGGCAGGAATGAAGAGAGAAAGGAGTGAACTAAATTGGAAAGTTAGAAATATGGACTTATGGAAGTTAGAAGGGAAGGACTTTTTGGAGTCTTCTGTTAACTTAAGTATGCAAATATAGCAGAGATTTTGATCCTCCTCCACCACCTTTACTTCCTTCTCCATCCCACCTCCTCCAACACCTGCAAAAAGCACTTATCCTCTGCAATTGTTAAACTTCAGGCCAAGCAGAGAAGAAATATCCATCCAATAAAAAAAGTCATCTCCAATAAAAGCCCAATGTGAGACGGGTTGAAAATTGTTTAAAAAGATTTTTAAGTAAAACACGAATATAATGAAAGACATCCTTTCATTGTTTCGTGTATCATTGAACAACTTCACACAAATACTTTGATTGTTAAAACTGTAGTGAAGTGTAATAAACACATGGTATCAAACAAATATACACAAACAAAACTACTACTACCACTACTACCTGACACAGCTCTAATTATTCCCACCTTATTGTGGGGTTAGCTGGGGAATGTTTCTGATCCAAATCTTTCACGAACCGATTTTTTTTGGGGGGATTTTTCTGTATACATGATCGAGGCTCGTGTAAGAGCTAACATTGATCACAAAAAGACAAACTGACACATAAAACATATGATAAAGGGAGCGGGAGACAAGCTGGAGAGCAGGGACATCGGGAGATCTGTGGGAGGGAGAGGGCTTGGGGGGAGGAGGCACGAGAAGGGGGAGAGGGGGGGGGGGGGTTGAGAGGTATAAACCACATGGACACAGCTAGGACTTCCAGGAGAGAAGTCGGTATTTCAAAAAAGTGGATCTGGGGTGAATTAGCGGGTGTAGAAAAGATCAAGGTTTTGGATGGGGGAAGGCAAGATATGGTGGTGAACAGCTGTTTTAAAGACCTGGAGGGAGGAGTGGGATTGAAGGGAGTGGGGGAGTTTGTTCCAGAGGCGGGAGAAAAGAGGAATGAAAGAGTGAAGGTGAAAAGAGCCTGTGAAGGTGAAAAGAATGCCTAGGCCTGACGTTTGATTGAACGTGTAGGAATTTGTATCTCGTTTGGAGTGCCGGTGATAACTCGCCCACTCTTCATGAAAACAATGTGGGATCTTTGACGTCCACCAGCTGTTGCCAGCAAGTGGGTCCCCGTCCGCGACTTATCGTCCACCGGAAAGATGGTGCGCTCTGTAATGCAACACAACACCTGGTGAAGCACCATTTTGACATTTTATAGTCAGAGAATCAAATCCAGACTAGACAGGTCAAAAGCAAGTATTATTTATTTATACCATCCTGTTAGATTAAACGTACTCACACAAACACTTATCACAAATTTCCACAAATCTCCTCTCCAACAACACTAGTTATTAGCATTTGGTTTCCTCCCCTGGAAATAGCACTTTAAGGAATTTATTGCTTTACCAAAGTGAAGGTTCGCTTGCCTCTCAGCTGTCTAGCCTGGGTTCGAATCCCGACCCTGATATAAACTGTCATCTTGATGTTTCACAGGCAGGGTCATTCATCAATGTGTGTCATCATCATCAATGTGTCCCTCGGATGGATATTACACGAGCGTCCAGTCTGCTGGAATTATTTGGTGGACGTTTAAGATCCCACAGTGTCCTTCACGAGGAGTAGGAGAGCTATGGCCGGCACCATGAACAAATTACAAATTCCTGCCCTAAACTTGGTAAATGTCAGACTTGGCCAGTCGGTTCATGGAAGAATTGGGTTAAGTCCCCTGCCCCCTGCTAACCCCACAATAACGGGGGAATAATTATAGTCGTTGAAGAAGAAGAAGAAGAAGAAGAAAAAAGAAAACAGGTGCACATATAATATACAACAACAACAACAACACAACATGCATTTTAAGGCCATTTTCCCTGCTAGAGCGGGGGTTAGCCTTGCGGTCCCCATGACAATCTTCTCCATTTGCCCTATTTTCTGCATCTCTCCTTATTAACCCCCTTGCCCCCATTTCTTCTTCCATCACCTTTAGCCAAGTCTTTCTCGGTCTTCCCCGTCCTCTACTTCCTTCTACATTCATTTCCATCACTCTTCTCAACCAGTGACTTTCATCCTTCCTCAACACATGACCAAACCATGTCAACCTGTTTCTCTTCACAGCATCCATATAATATGTGAAATATATGGTATAATTATATGTGAAAAGGTGCACATGAAAGGTGCACAAGACACATGAAAGCCCACTTGGAATTTGCAAAAAAAAGCACCTAAAGGACTCTCAGACTGTGAGAAACAAGATTCTGTGGTCTTTCATGTGTCTTTTACTGAGGAGAGGCCTCCGTCTGGCCACTCTGCCATAAAGCCCAGATCGGTGGAGTGTTGCAGTGATGGTTTTCCTTCTGGAAGTTTCTCCCATCACCACACAGGATGTCTGGAGCTCAGCCAGAGTGACCATCGGGTTCTTGGTCACCTCTCTTACCAAGGCCCTTCTCCCTCGATTGCTCAGTTTGGCCGGGCGGCCAGCTGGAGGAAGAGTCCTGGTTGTTCCAAACTTCTTCCATTTAAGAATTATGGAGGCCACTGTGCTCTTGGGAACTTTCAATGCAGCAGAAATTTTCTTTCAGGCTTCCCCAGATCTGTGCCTCGACACAATCCTGTCTCTGAGCTCTACAGGCAGTTCCTTCGACCTCCTGGCTTGGTTTTTGCTCTAATATGCATTGTCAGCTGTGAGACCTTATATAGACAGGTGTGTGCCTTTCCAAATCATGTCCAATCAATTGAATTTACCACAGGTGAACTCCAATCAAGGTGTAGAAACATCTCAAAGATGATCAAGAGAAATGGGAGGCACCTGAGCTAAATTTCAAGTGTCATAGCAAAGGGTCTGAATACTTACGTCAATGTGATATTTCAGTTTTTTATTTTTAATAAATTTGCAAAACTTTCTAAAATCCTGTTTTCTCTTTGTCATTATGGGGTATTGAGTGTACATTGATGAGGGAAAAAATGAATTTAAACGATTTCAGCATAAGGCTGCAACATAACAAAATGTGAAAAAAGTGAAGGGGTCTGAATACTTTCTGAATGCACTGTATATGTGTGTATATATATATATGTGTACGAGTGTAAATCAAAACGTAAAGGCAATATGTGTGTAAAACTAACACCCAATGTCAGAACACGCTCCCAAGGACATCATACCCACTATATTGTTAGACAAGTCTACATGTGCTTCGCCAGTTGCCTGTACTGAGTCAAGTTTTTACAGTCCAGGAGTAATCATGTCAGCTCCACTTTCCAATTGCACATTTAGTGAACAACGTGCTGTGATCAGATTTTTGTGGTCAGAAGAAGTCAAACCCTACCAGATTCACAGAAGAATGTTAGCAAAATATGGAGAAAAGTGTATTAGTCACAGAAAGGTGTTCGAATGGGTGGAAAGGTTTGGAAGTGGCAGAACAAGTGTGGTTGATGAAGACCGTTCAGGCCGTCCAACAACTTCAACAACAGTAAACAATATTGATCAGGTTAATGCTGTCGTTCAAGAAAACAGACGGGTTTCTGCTATTATGGGAAGGTTAGACATCAGCTACGGGTCTGCGTATTCGATCATACATGACACCATCAAATATCGCAAAGTTTGTGCAAGGTGGGTCCCCAAACGCCTCATGGATGAGCATAAACGGAAGCGTTTGGAGATTTACACGCAATTTTTGCAGCGGTATCGCAATGAAGGAGAGGCATTCTTAAGACGAATTGTTACGGGAGATGAAACATGGGTGCATCACTACGAGCCTGAAAGCAAGCAGCAAAGCATGGAGTGGAAACGCACGTCATCCCCAACAACCAAAAAAATTCAAAAGTATCCCTTCTTCCGGCAAAGTCAAGTTGCCGTTGTTTTGGGATTTGAACGGGCCTTTTCTCGAACATTATCAGGAGCGTGGAGATACTGTCAACAGTGCAAGATATTGTGCCATGTTGGAAGAGAAACTTAAACCTGCTATTCACAATAAACGCAGAGGTTTGCTGTCAAAAGGTGTTCTGCTGCAGCATGACGATGTTCGACCTCATACAGCTGCTGCAACAGTTGAAATGATTCAAAAACTTCATTTTGAACTTCTCCCTCACCCACCATATAGTCCGGATCTCGCCCCTTCTGATTATCACCTTTAGGCCTTCTGAAAAGAGCATTACGGGGAAGTCGATTTTCAAATGACGACGAGGTCAAAGAAGCAAGTGGCTTATTGAACAACTAACAACTAACCGAAAACGTTTTTCTTAAACGGCATTCAAAAGCTTGTGGAACAATGTGAGTTTTGTGTTTGAAGAAGTAAGGGGACTACGTTGAAAAATAATACGAAATTTTTTGTATATTTTCCTCTTCTCGATTTAATAAAAAATAAATTGCCTTTACTTTTGATTTACCCTCGTGTGTATATATATATATATATATATATATATGTATATATATATATATATATATATATATATCTGCTTCTACTTTTCTGACCTGACATCTCACACCTGTACTGCCTTTTCACACCCGCACGTGCCGCGTGTTCTCCGGCTGGATAACGGAATCTGCTTTTGATGGTACGGAATACGGAATCGAAAGGCCCGCTCCCGTTGTTTGTGGCCGTGGCCTTGTTTGCCGGTGGCCTTGTGGTCTTTGTGGCCTTGTTTGCCGCTGTGGTCTTGATTAGCGGCTGCAGTCGTTTGCCGCTGCGTTTGCCGCTGCGTTTGCCGCTGCGTTTGCCGCTTTGCCTCCTCGACCTTGGCCTCGTACTCGTCCCTTCGCTCCTGCCTGGCATGGCTCTGAAGTACTCCGCCGCAAGGCTTCTTCTGCTCAATACCCGCTCCACCCCATCATGCATCTCTGCCATCAAATCAAATGGACTCCTCCGACGACCCAGGTACATTCACCGTGGCTCCGGTCGCAAGTTTGTTTATTTGCAATCAGGTCACTCCATCCCCGTCCTCTGGTCGGCTCAGCGCACTCTCACTCTTCGTCCCAGCGCACCTGGTCACAGCAACCCACACGATCGCACCTCTTGCCTACGAACCCTGGCTAAATCACCTGAATTCATCCCTGCTGTTCAAAACAACATCAAGCTCACCCTGTTCAACACCCGGTCCCTCAACAATAAATGCCTCATCCTGAACGAATACATCCTGGATAACAAACTGGACTTTCTCTGTCTCACCGAAACCTGGCAACAACCTCTGGACTACTACACACTCAACCTCACCACACCCAATGGATATTCCTACGTCAATAAACCACGCTCGGAGGGCCGAGGTGGTGGAATTGCCGTTATCCACCGTCAAGACATCAAGACCAACCTCATCTCCATCTCATCTGCTCCATCATTTGAACACCTGGCTTTAAAACTCTCTGGTCACACGCAGTCAGTCATGGCTGTCGTCTACCGCCCTCCCAAACCACACCCATCATTCCTGTCTGACTTCTCCTACTTTCTGACCCAGCTATGTTCCCTCTCCCCCTCAATCCTCCTCCTTGGTGATTTCAATATCCACATGGACTCCACTGACTCCACAATAACCACTGACTTCACTGATTTACTCACCTGCTTTAACCTCACTCAACATGTCGACTTTCCTACCCATATCCGTGGTCACATTTTGGACCTTGTCTGCTCCACTGGATTAAATTTGCACCATCTCTATGGCTCCGACCTCACCCTCTCTGACCACTTAGCCATCACTCTGACCATCAACATCCCCGCCCCAACACCAAGGCATTATCGCACAATCAACTTCCGTAAGCTAAACGCTCTTTCACCTACCTCATTCTCATCCACCCTCTCTGAAAAAATGTCCACTTCTCCCTTCATTGACCTCCACACCCCTTCCGACCTCACTGACTACTACAACCACACTCTCTCCTCCTGCCTTGACCAGCTTGCGCCTGTAAAAACCAAAACAGTTTCTTTCACCCATTCTGCTCCCTGGTTTACCCCTGAACTCCACCTGATGAAAACTCGTGCTCGCCAACTTGAAAGACTCCGCAATAAAACGGGTCTCACAGTTCACTCCCAAGCCTACAAGGACCACATACAACACTACAAAGATGCCCTCTCCCGCGCCCGCTCTGCCTACTACTCTCAAATTATCCACTCTGGCTCCGGAAACCCAAAAGCACTCTTCTCGACAATAAACAAACTCCTCCGCCCCCTGAACACCACCACCCAGTCATTCACAGTAGACAACTGCATCTCCTTCCTCTCTTTCTTCCAACGCAAAATTGACAACATCTACAACAGCTTGACCACCGCCGCACCCGCTCCCCCTCCAACCACCTGCCCCCCCTTGTCCTGCCATCCCCTGTCTCGGTTCTCCCCAATCTCTCCTACTGACCTCTCTGAACTCCTCATAGGAATGAAAACTGCCACCTGCACTCTTGACCCCATCCCCTCCAGCTTTGTCAAAGTCTCCCTCCCTGCTCTCTCTCCACTTATCATTGCAACAATAAACTCCTCCCTGTCTACAGGCATCGTCCCACCTTCCCTCAAAATTGCTGCTGTTACCCCCATTCTAAAAAAACCTGGTCTAAACCCTGACACCCTAAACAACTTCAGACCCATCTCCAACCTACCCTTTCTGTCAAAAGTTTTGGAACGCGCTGTAGCCACTCAACTCAAACATCATCTCTCTGCCAATAACTTGTATGAAACATTCCAATCCGGATTCCGCTCCAACCACAGTACTGAAACTGCTCTCCTCAAAATCACCAACGACCTTCTCCTCTCCTCTGACGCTGGCAACCTCAACATTCTCGTCCTCCTCGACCTCAGCGCTGCCTTTGACACCATCGATCACACTATCCTCCTCACCCGACTTGAATCCACCTTTAACGTCACCGGCACTGCCCTCTCTTGGATTAAATCATACCTCTCTGACAGATGCCAGTTCATCTCCATCAATAACTGCAAATCCCCCACTGCTCCCCTCCCCCAAGGTGTCCCCCAAGGTTCAGTTCTTGGCCCCCTCCTCTTCATCCTTTACCTGTCCCCGCTCGGTCACTTAATCCGCCGTCATGGTCTCCAATTCCACTGCTTCGCCGATGACATCCAGCTTTTCATCTCCACCAAGTCCGTCTCCACCGACACCCACTCTATCCTGACAAACTGCATCACTGAAATAAAATCCTGGCTTCAAATCAACTTCCTCAAGCTTAACTGTGATAAATCTGAAATAATCATCATTGGCCCAAAAACGCTCACAAAATCCACCCATAACTTTGCCCTCAACATCGACGGTATCCCAGTATCCACCTCCCCTCACATCCGGAATCTTGGCGTCATCTTTGACCAAACCCTTTCCTTCGACAAATACACTAAACAGATCACAAAGTCAGCCTTCTTTCACCTGAAAAACATTGCCCGTCTCCGCTCATCCCTCTCCTCCACGGCTGCAGAAACCCTCATCCACGCCTTCATCACCTCCCGTCTGGACTACTGCAATAGCCTCCTCTATGGTTCACCCTCAAAAATCACCAATAAACTCCAATACATTCAGAACTCCGCTGCCCGTCTACTCACTCATTCCCGGACCCGTGACCACATCACCCCCGTCCTTTACAAGCTTCACTGGCTCCCCATCCCCCAGAGAATCCAGTACAAAATCCTCCTCTTGACATACAAAGCCCTCCATAACCTGGCCCCATCCTACCTGGCTGACCTCCTCTCCAGACACACTCCCACCCGCAACCTCCGCTCTGCTGGTACCAACCTCCTGACCCCCTCCATCCGGACCAAATTCAGATCCTGGGGGGACAGGGCCTTCTCCATCGCTGCTCCCACCCTCTGGAACTCACTACCTCACACCATCAGAGACTCCTCCTCACTCACCACATTCAAAACATCACTAAAGACCCACCTGTTCAACGCTGCATTCAACATTCAACCCACAGCATTTAACCCCTGACTATCTCTTCTCCTTCTCCCTCCTTTTGCTTTAAATATTTCCCTATTGATTCTTGTCTTGTCTTTTTGATTCTTGTCTTATATATATGCCGTATATCGCTGCTGTTTGTTTTCTTGATTCTTGTCTTTTTGCAATTGTTGTTTTCATGTATTGTTATGCATTATGTTTTCCACTCTGTCAAAGCGCCTTTGGGCTTCTGGAAAAGCGCTATACAAAATAAATGAATTATTATTATTATTATTATATATATATATATATATATATATATATATATATATATATATATATATATATATATATATATATATATATATATAAACACCGATCCCATTCTCTGTGTATCAGCCTGAACTCTTCCCAATATAATTGTGGGAACTGAATATGTACCTTTGATGTAGCAAAAGGCACCTTAAAATCTGCCAACATATTCCAGCGAATCACGTCAGACCTGCCTCTGTATTGCAGCCAACTCCCTATGCTGGTGGCATTGCATCACTATTTGCCAATCAAATGTAAGTTTTCTACCCAACAACAAATTTTTACCTTTTCTGTTTGAAACGAAAGTTGCAAAACGTTAAGATGTATGAATGTTTCAGCAACTCTTTTGTTGTGTTGGTTTGAGTTTTGAGCAGTATAATTTATTATATAATGTGAACCATGGTGACTGTCCGTGCGTTCGGCTGTCTCCCATTTCCGGGGACTACATTTGATAAGTTGCGGATTGGCTATTTTGCATTTTCATTTCACTTTTGGTGATCCAATATAGTCAGCCACTTTATTGTCCCTTCCAGTAGTCTTTAAAATGAACATGAATATCTGGATTGAAGTAGATTTAATAGATATTCATGAGTAACCCACAACATAGCTCTATGTGCCTGCTTTTTAAACAGATCCAACCTTTGCCACCCGATGAACCACCATGTCGCAGTGGGCGGTATAAGTAGATCAGAGCTTTGGCTCCGAGTGAAACCAAGAGTGCAACACAATTAACCTTTTAAAAGTCCATTAAATAATTTAAAATGATGAATTAACTGAAACTTTTCCCATCACTGGGGATGGATACTTTTGCAAGTTTCATACAATTCACACATGTTTGGAGGTCTACATTGTGTATTAAGCAACATGTCGATTCCCATCCAAATTTACTTTGGGGATATTGAAGAGTCAACCCTACAATGTGGATTGACACTACCAGCATTCCAGAGCCTTTCAGAAGGTCATGAGTGAGCCAGATAGGTTTTAAAATTAACAATTCTATCAAGACATTCATAAATTGACACGATAGGACGAGTGATCAGCTACCTTACTTAGAATCCAAGTCCTTAACACTGCTGCTGTCACAGTACGACTTGAACCCACAATCTCATGGATGCCACCAATGTACTTTGTCCTTATCACAAGGCCCACATGTCCTTCTCTTCCAGCTATTTTCTTTCGTTTCCTGTTTATTTTTAATGAAATAATCTAAGGCTCATAGTGAAGCTTGCACATAAATCACATGCAGGGCAAAGACGGTAGTAGATATCAGTGTACTTTTACATGCAAGCAGAGAAGTAGACATCAGTACACTTGTACATGGATTACTAGGATATTAGTAGACAATGGAAAAGTCAACATGTTATAAAGGATTTTACCCATCATGAGCCAGGGATTCAGATGAGAACACGAAAAACCAAACAAATGTTTGCTGAATTTGCTCCTTAATTGCTGATTACATACCGATTATATAATTGCTTGTATTTGAAGTCATGATTTCAGTTTGTATTTTGTGACAGGTGCATAACAGGAGACTTTTTTGTGTACAAATCCAGCATCATGGTGGAGCAAGATGACAAATGGTAAAAGATAACACGTTAACAATGGAGCAGTAGGACACATGCAAGTGGAACAAGGAGATGAGCGAACAGGAGGAGGAGAGAGAAAACGAAGGAAAACATGAAACCCTGAAAATTGATGTGGAAGAGGCTGGGGAGCACGGTTAATAAGGATACAACATATCCCAGGTAGGGATGTGGGATGACCTGAGATGGTGTTACACAGCCAACTTACAAGGAATTACAAGTTAAACCAATTTACAAGGAAAACCTACAACTTACAAGGAAATTACACAGCCAACTTCCAAGGAAATACAAGGAAAAGTCAACACAGGAGGAGGGCAATAGGCCAATCATACCTGTGTCATGTACACACCCTTCCAATCCCAACCCCATCACCTCAATCACGAGGAAAATTACCCTCTACAACACCAACCCCATCAGTACTGCAAACCCAATTCAACCTGACATCCGCTCAATGGGAAGAGGAAAGGTGAGCAGTGGGGGAAGGGTTGTGGTGACAGAGGTACATCACAGTCAGGACGTCAACAATCACAACATATGGGGATTTGGGGGGCAGTTTAAGGAGGGTGGGGGGAGGTGAGGGAAGTCAGGTGAGGATTGCATTAAAACACAAATGACATGAAACTGTTGAAAACACCCACTACTCAGATAAATCAATATCTCAAAATATGTTCTCAAAACAAAATGCGCACAACAGCCACAGATCGCCCAATTCAATTGCGGTCCATGTTCCTGTCTCCATTTCTTTTAGGTAAATATCCAATTTCACTATAAACTTACCGACTGACCCTGCAGCTACCACTTTCACCACGAAGACCATTCCACGCATACATATATGACTCTCCGTGTGAAACACCCCCGCCGCCTTGCTACTGTGTTAACTCTTCTCTTATTTACTCTCACGTTATGTCCCCGAGTCCTGTCACTGTCCAACCTGGTTCAATTTCCTGCTTCAATTTTATCAATTCCCTTCACTATTTCAAACATTTTAATGAGATGCTGTCATAATCGCCTCCTTTCTAAAATAAAAAGTCCAGTCTCCCTCACCTGTTCCTCGAGGCCTAGTCTATTTAACCCTGGAATTATAATATAACCCTCAAATCAAATTTGAACCTCGTTCACATAATTTACAACCACCATGCTGTTTGTTAGTTTTCTTGCCATGCATGTTTTGAACGTGTATGTGTGTTTAACCACTTGTAAATTATTTTTGTAAATAAAAAGTAAATGATGCGATTTACAGAATGAGCATTTATTTGTCTGCCTTGCAGATTTCAAGACATACACCTTATAACTTCAGTTACAAAAAGCAGGCAATTGTGTAAGTAAACAACATATTATGACCTTTCTCAAGTTGAGCAATGCAATGAAATGCAAATAAAAATATAAATATGAAACTCCGTGGCACAGTTCTTTAAAATGCAATCTGACATAAGTAACCACATAATACAAAAAACTTGTTTTTTTCCAGAACCAGGAAGAAAATGTGACAATAGAATAAATACTTTTAAAACTTCAAATAATAAAAATAACCAAAGTGACTCTTCCAATCATGTGGTAATAAAAAAGAAGGGAAGCACCCGATAGGGTTCAGGCCTCCTCCGCAGAACAGTCGATGCCAGCGTAGGTGAAGTTCTCAAAAAGCGCGGTGTTTACGTATGCCTGTTAATGACATGATCATTGCTAATTACTGCAAACACCGCACAAAAATATTCTCAAACAAAGTTACCAGATTGTTATATAATAAGCACCATTCATCAGTATGATGGAGCTTTCCTTGCACAGCCTCCAGTTGAAAGCAGCCAAAGTTTAAATCATGGAGCAATTCGTTTTGTTTAATGAAAAAGAAAATCTTCTCAAACATGCTATGCACCCCATTATGGTATCACAATCATCATATCACAATCATCACATCACAATCATCACATCACACTCTATAGATATATAAATCCATAGAGTTCATAAAACACCTCACCCTACGCAGTCTTGTGAAAAAGTACCTGGGGAGAGTAATTTCAACTCTTGCTTTGCACATCCGAGCACGATCTACATTTCCTTCAAGCCATATTTTGTCGGAATCTTCATTTTCCCCAATGCTGGGAGTGCGAGCGGCAAATATGATTGGTCAAGATGGTGTAAAATGGTGTAATATTTTGTCCAAATACTGCTAAACTTTAAAGTTTTTGGAGAGGCCAACAAGGCAATTTGTGTTCTAGTGTTCAGCTACTGTATATCATTCAATTAAAATATAATAAAAGTTTTAAGGTTGTAGAATTTTTTTTGGGAAGTTTACCGCCGTTGATGCATCGTCTTTTACGTCATCTTATTTAATACATTACACATTACAATAGTTATGTGTGCCTGTTGTTTGTGTTCCTTATGACGTCCCTGAAAACAGTACGTTTCCTGTTTGGAATGATTTTAAATTTTGTTTGACTGCCAGACAGGCTAAAATGATGACTTTACTCTGTGCGCTCGGGACGATTTTTGTTACAATTTGCCAAATTCAGAGCCAAAGTACTGTTAAAACTGCAGGTTCGTGTTCCGATTCAAGTTCCGATTTGTGTTCTACAGTGTTAACAATATAGCATTCAATCGAAATTCAGTAGTTCCTCGATCATAAACGGACATCTGCCAGACAGACAGAGTAAACTAATTGCTTAACCCCATTTTGCACTTTGCACAGAGTAAAAATGACTACCTGTTTAACCGACAACTATTGTTTAGTACAAAATGGTAAAGATCTACTCAACACTTATATCGTGCAGTTATACAAGTGCTCTAGAAGAATGAAAGCCTTGTTTTTTTTTGACGATTTTCAAAGTATTGTGGTTGATGTCAACTTATGTGTTGGAATTACAAAGGGGATGATAAACCAAGAGAAAACGATAAATAAAAGCCTTTACTAATTATATCGGAAACAACACAATAGCTGACGGGTATTTTGCAAAAATTACATGCTCTTGTACTATCTGTACTTGTCTCTCTGCCACTCTGTGATTTAAAAAAAATACTTGTTATCCCTTTTTTGCCTACTTTCCCCGTTTATGGAATTATCTTCCATTTCCGCTTTTGACATTTCCATCTTTGAGGTCTTTTAAGAAGGGTACAGATCAGCAAATGTTGCTAACGGGATGTTTCAGAGGTCATGTACTTAACCTTTGACAGGGCTGAATTTTCAATTGACTGTGCAAATCAAACAAACCGATCTCTCCATGATTTATTTTACACTTAACCGTATTATTAGGTTTACTCTCCATGAAATGGAGAGGAAACCTATTATTACTGCTAGAGTTTTTCTTATGAGGTTTACTCTCCATGAAATGGAGAGGAAACCTATTATTACTGCTAGAGTTTTTCTTATTATTATTATTCTTCCGCCCTATTTTGCACCTCCGAAAATTTCATAATTAATGTTCTCAGCAACCGCTGGTCAGATTGACAGGAAATTTTCATCAAATGATCGTCTCGGCTCGTAGAATTTTTGAATGGTAATTATGACGTCATAGGTCACGTGGTATGGGCGCCATCTTGTAAAACACATTCAAATTTGCCCCTCTGTATCTCCGAAACCGCTCAATGGAAAAATTTGAGGAATGGCTCATTCTAAAGAACTCTTCAATGGGAACAAAAGACATGTGTATGGAGTATATTAAAAATGCTAACGTTAAGAAGTTAGAATTCGTCAAACAAAAAATGTTCTCCCCCGAAAATGGGATTTTTTCCCCAGATGCTTAGTTAAAAAAAACTCAGAATGCAAAAAATGTCGAAGTCATACGTCACATGGTTCGGCCGCCATCTTGTTTTTCGTGAAAAACCACAAAAACCCATTTTTCTCCGGAACGGTGAACAGATCGAGCCCAAACTTAGCATGCATATTCGCACACCCATGACGAACAAAAAAATCCTCTGAGCTCAATGTCATCCGACACATGGTTTCAGTGTTATGACGTTTTTGAGCTCAAACTAGAAATGGTATCACCTCCATAATTTCTGAAGATATCGAGTGGAAACTTTACACAAATGTTCCTCATGGGGGGATGTTTCAATGTTACCTGAGACCTTTTGATAAGTCACATGGTTTGGCCGCAATAAATAATGGAAGGTAAATTTTTAAGAGCTTGTAACTCTTGAACCACTGCATTGATCGACGTGAATTTTTAATGCAATGTAGCTCCCATCAAGCGGAAGAAGTGTGCAAAATTTCAAGATGATTGGATGTACGGTCTGAAGCTAGAAG
>NC_136261.1:160796780-160816780 GCF_964187855.1 Myxine glutinosa | reverse complement strand
GCGAGTAAACCGGTCATCACTGCCAGCAGTTTTAAAGTGGCTGTTCTAGTTTATTTTCTTTCTTATTTAGCGAATATCTCAGGCACCTTTTGAGCTGGGAAGCTAATATTTCGACATGAGTGACCAAGTGATGTGGCGATCAAGGATATTTTTGATTTATTGATTGATCAATTAATCAATTAATCGATTAATTATTTAATGATTCGATTAATTACTAAAAAAAAAAAAATCAGTTCCAGATTCTGATGAAATGGTGGTGGTTTATGTGTTCTGTGACCGAATTGATTAATAATTTATTTTTTTAATGATTATTATTTATTTATTTTCATTATTAATCATTTATTTATTTTCTTTCTCATTTGGCCAATATCTCAGGCACCTTTTGAGATGGGAAGTTAATATTTGGACATGACAGTGACCAAGTGATATGGCTATCAAGGATATTTTTGATTTATTGATTAATCATTTAATCGATTAATTATTTATTGATTAATCGATTAATTATTTATTGATTAATCAATTAATTATTTAATTTTTTTTAAATGACCTATTTAATTACATTTCTAAAAGACACATCTTCGGATGAAGCACTCGTGGTTTAGTTATGCTATTGTACACCACACCTTTCCTATGCCATCTCCAGGCATTACAAAACGTCATTGCCGGGCACCGAAGGGGGCTCGGCAGTGACGCACGCTGAAAGGGAGTACTCAGTTTTCACTCTGGTTGTTTGTTTGCTTTCTTGTTGTGCACCGCTCCTTTCCTATGCCATCTCAAGGCATTGCAAAACGTCATTGCCGGGCACCGAAGGGGGCTCGGCAGTGACGCACGCTGAAAGGGAGTACTCAGTTTTCACTCTGGTTGTTTGTTGTACACCGCTCCTTTCCTATGCCATCTCCAGGCATTACAAAACGTCATTGCTGGGCACCGAAGGGGGCTCGGCAGTGACGCACGCTGAAAGGGAGTACTCAGTTTTCACTCTGGTTATTTGTTTTCTTGTTTGTTTGTCCGGGCAACCAAGTGATGTGGCTATCAAGGATATTTTTGATTTATTGATTAATCATTTAATCGATTAATTATTTATTGATTAATTGATTAATTATTTATTGATTAATCAAGTAATTATTCAATTTTTTATAAATGACTTATTGAATTCAATTTCTAAAAGATACATCTTCGGATGAAGCACGAGTGGTTTAGTTATGCTATTAGCCAATTGATTAAGAAAATATTTTGTGATAATCTTTTATTGATTTTAATTATACAATTAATCAATCAATTAGTGTACACCTCTCCCTCACAATGCAGCCTCTATGATCTGCACTGCGGTATTGCCGGGCGCTGGAGGCGCCCCGGCAATTCCGCGCTGTCGGATATTTAATTATTTGGCATGGGGGCGGTGTACTTTGAATGTATCTGTACTTGTATTTATTACATTTATGAATGTAATTTTATATGATTATTATTATTTTTATATGCATTTGTACGTTTTATGAAATACTTTTATTATTGTAAACTAGACAAATTTCAGTCTTCGAACTGCCTTGTCCAGTGTTTAAATATTTCAATAAACCGAAATGAATGAATGAATGGACTAATGAACTTTTAAAAATCGTTGATACAATGAATACCGACCCTTGGACCAATAAATTATATGATTTGCAAGGGGAAGAAATCTTGGGTTCATTTTATTGACAAGAATTACAAAAGACACAAATAAGCAGATAATGCCCTTGAAAGCAATGGGTTGGCGCTTCACAATCCTCTACTATACACCGCTATGGACACTCGAGGGCCAAGTTCAGGGTGTATAGTAGGGGGCATCTGCTGAGGTATTAAAAATAATAAATAAACAATCCATGTAATGGGGGACGTTCGTAGATCTGTGAACCCCAAACACAGAATCCTCAACTGAATAATCAGTCAAGGCTTAACTTCGAATCTATTTGACCTTGTCGGACACCCAACCGGTCCCGGAAGTTTCGTCCAAATCCGTCCACAACTTTTTGAGATATCCTGCTATGTATCGTTTTTGGCCCCATCTCCCAATGGTGAAGAATCACTTAAAGATTCTAGTCGCCGAATCCAGATATTCACCAAAATCTAATCATTTCGTCCTTGACACAAACGCTACATCTCTGTCTGCGACCGTTCACGTGAACTAGATTCTTATATTCTGATGTGAAAAGCGAAATGTACAACATTTAACAACTAAACGCGGCCGTCGTAGGAAACACCGTTTAGATTTCCCGCCCGTTGTGTTTTCTCTTGAACTTCTCCCGCTGCTGGTCGTGTGTTTTGACCAAGCAGGAGTTAAATTAATTGAAATTATTTAATCTGAAAGCTCCGGTGAGTAATCCTCAAACGATCTCTTGTTATTATCTTCCACTGATTTTAAAATAACATTTACCTCAGCTGAGGAAGAAGCCAGGACGAGCATTTCATGCGATCCACAGGTGCTTGGAGTGCTGACCACGCCCAAAAGGTGAATTATTGTGTTATAGAGGAGTAAAGTCGTCCTGGTTTTAACAATGTTTTATTTATAATTCAGCCATTCTGCACTCTGTCTGCGGAAATATTCACATTTCTTCTTTGACCAAGTTGCACTTTCACCCCTGATCGTTTGCCTGCCACTTCCGCCTCTTCCGTTGCCGAGCAACAGTGTTTTGAGACAGATCTTCGAAGGAATGAGGGAGAAGAGCGAAGGATGAAAGAAGGAGGTGAGCAGCAGGGGTGTGTTTCATCAGCAAGCCGCTTGTAATATCGATAATAACAGGTGTCGAACACTCCGCTCTGTTACCTTGGAGTGCTTACTTGAGCGCTTTGAATCAAGCGAGCCGCTTGGCGAGCGGTAAGCGAGCTGCTTGCTAACGGAACACCCTGGGAATTGAGGCCCACATGGTCCGCCGGCTGGTCGTGCACCCCACCCCCAGTACCATACCTGGTTGGTATCTTTTTATTGCTTTGGATGTCCTGCGTGAGTAATACGATATTAACATAAAATATCTTGGGTTGGAAATTTGTACTTCAGGTACCTTGTTGATAGGTGCGTCACGTGAAGTGAACTTCATACTCTGAAATTTCGGGAATATGGTTGCTCAGCAACCTCCTGCCGCAATTTGAATAAACCTTTCGTTGATTGTTGCATATCATTTGAAAGGTTAAATCAATTGTCTGTTCAATGATGTAGCAAATATTCATTTCTGATGAATATTCATCCGAACAGTCATGAAATCACAATAATAAACGAGATCATCACAAGGAAGAGCACACATACCTCCACCTGACTGTTTATTTTATTTATTTATTTTTGTATACAAGATCGAGGCTCGTGTAAGAGCTAACATTGATCACAAAAAGACAAACTGACACATAAAACGTATGATAAAGGGAGCAGGAGACAACATGGAGAGCAGGGATATCGGGAGATCTGTGGGAGGGTGAGGGCTTGGGGGGAGGAGGCATGGGAAGGGGTTGGGGGAGGGGGGTGGGAGACGTAAAAAAACACATGGACACTGCTAGGGCTTCCAGGAAAGAAGTCGGTATTTCAAAAAAGTGGGTCTCGGATGTAATTAAGGCCAAACAAAAAAATATTCATGTTTAGCATCCCCACCCGCTTCCTTTGTCGGGGCCGCCTCCTTTTTTTTTTTTTTTTTTTTTTTTTTTAAACATCGTTTGACTGATCGCGAGCAATCAATTTTCTCACTCTCTCGATTTGATAGTCTCCATCATAATTGTTTCATGGCCGCTCACACAAAATAATCCCGTCTGTGATACACGTACATACAGGTCCGGCAGTAATATGCGGCTGGTTGTTGAAGACAAGCGAAACGTGTGAGCGTGCTATAGAATGTTAGCGCTAGCGCGCTGTAGTTTATTTGCAAAGTAGAGTACATGTAGCTTTACCATGTTAGGAAGAAGATATGGTTGAGAAATAATGAAATATAATGTAAAATGCATTTAGATACATTATTGTATTGTAATAATAAAATAGGTAAGATATTGTTTGCAAATCTCATCTTGAATTTTTCTGTATACCTGTATAAAGTCACAAAAGAAAACAAAGTACAGCATGCAAATAAATGAAATGGTCTCTTTTACTCGTCTTTTATTAATACTAGGGCATTGCCCGTACTATATCTATATCTAAAATTATATCCCCCCCCCCTCTATTTACATGAAATGGTTTGGTCCAAAGCGAACGGCTTCCGGAGTTTGGTAAAGAATTAAGAAATCGCCATCGCGTGCACAAACGCGCAGGAAAGCGAATGAATCGCAAATTCGTTTTTATTAGTTTTAAAACATAGTTTAACGCCAACATAGTTTGCAAACGTGAAATAAATGAATACGCTCTCAAATGTGCCATCCGAGGCAGAGTGTGTCCGCCACGTTCGGCACACGCGATAGTTCGCTGCTCTCTGATTGGTTGAATCGTTTTTTGGACATAGCTCGGTAAGTAATTGTCCGATTAATATGAAACCTTGAAAAGGCACATCCTCGGGTCCCCAGCAATATACCTGGCAAGTTAAAAGTATATCGGACCCGTGGTTGTCGAGAAACAGCGGTCACAGACAAACGTACAAACGTACAAACGTACAAACAGAGATTACTGGAATTATAGATAGATGTTACTCAGTACATGTTGTATTTTGTCAACACAGGTCGTCAAGACCCAAACATTCTACATGTATTTCAAATCCAAAGAAACAAAAAAGCAGGCGACCATCTTGGGAAAAATGAGCCTGTCGGCCATTTTGGAAAAAAAAAGAAAAAAAAAAGGTGCCGCCTCCTCCTTTTTTTCAAAAAGGCAGGACGCTAAACATGTTTTTTTTTTTTGGGCCTAACGAGGGTAGAAAAGATCAAGGTTTTGGATGGGGGAAGATAAGAGATGGTGGTGAACAGCTGTTTTAAAGACCTGGAGGGAGGAGTGGGATTGATGAGAGTGAGGGAGTTTATTCCAGAGGTGGGACGAGACGAATGAAGGAGTGAAGGTGAGTAGCGAGTCTTGATTTGGGCAGTTTCACGAGAATAGGGTTGCTGGCAGATCTTGTGCGACATGTCGGAATATTTTGGGGACAGAGCACAGACAGAGCTGGGGGAGCAAGGCCCGATAGGAATTGGTAGAACACAGAAAGACCACCTACCTGCATGCGGTGAGTGAGTGAAAGGCCCCCGGAGTTAGCTTCATCGCAGGAGATTCCAATAATTCTGAAAGCTTTGGTTTCAACAGTGTAAAGACGAGCTGGGTGTGAGGCAGGAGCACCAGCCCAGAGGGGAGAACAGTATTCCATTGAGCGGCGGATGAAAGCCTTGTATGTGGTGAGGAGCTCAGGTGTGCCAAGGAAGGACTTTGCACGACGGAGGATGCCTAGTCGGCGACTGGATTTGGAGGCCAGCTTGGAAATGTGGTTTTTTCAGGGAAGATCAGGGCAGATAGTGAGACCCAAACGCTTGATTGACAGAACTTCTTGGAGAGGATTGTTCAGAAAGTAGATGGGAGGGTTGTCCAGTCGGTCTTTTCGGAGAGACATAGTGAGATTGTGAGATTTGTCAGGTTTGCAAGAGATGTTCCACTTGTTTGAACAGTCTGATTTTGTCTAGGTCTGCAGAGAGTGACGAGGCTGCAGACTGCCGATCTGAGGGATGAGGAATGGAGCGGCAGAGAGTGGAGTCATCAGCAAAGAGATAGAGGATTTTCCAGAGAGTCGGAGAGATCATTGATGAAGACCAGAAAAAGCACAGGGCCAAGAACACTGCCTTGGGGAACTCCAGCCTGAACAGGAAGGGGAGATGAGAGAAACCCTTTCAGGGCCACATGTTGACTACGACCAGAAAGGAAGTCCGCAAGCCATTTTTGGAGATTTCCATGGATTCCATTGGAGGAGAGTTTGGTGAGCAGAGCGGGGTGCCAGACCGTATGGAAGGCACGAGATATGTCAAAGGAGACAGCTCTAATTTCCTGTTTGACATTGAGGACCTCCATCCATTTTTGAGACAGCAGAAGCAGCATATCTAGAGTGGAGTGACCTGGTCTGAAACCAAGTTGATGATCCGAGATCAAGCCATTGGAGAAGAGGAAGGATTTGATGTCAGAAGCGATAATTGATTCCATGACCTTGCTGATTATTGGGAGCAGGCTGATTGGTCTGTAGTTGCAAGGATCTGTTTTTGCACCTTTTTTGTGTGAAGAGGTAATGTTGGCTGATTTCCAAGCTGATGGCAGATGACCTTGAGCAAAAGAGAGGGTGAAGAGAACAGACAGAGGCTGTGAAAGAGCGGCAGAGCAGGATTTTAGGACCCTTGGGCTGATGCCGTCTGGTCCAGTTGCAGAATCATCGTCGAGGATTGACAGAAACTTATCCACCTTGTCAGGAGAGAAGGACACAGAGTCCAGGAGCAGCTGGGTTTGACTGGGAAAGGGAGGTACAGAGAGAGATGGGTTCGGGACACAATATTTTGAGGCAAACACAGAGTTGAGGCATTCAGCTTTTTCACGTGCGGAGTCAGCTGTGTATCCGTTTGAGGTAAGGGAGGGGATGGAAGGGGATGGAAGGGGAACAAACACCAGAAACAGATTTGACCAGACCCCACCAGCATCTGGAAGAGGGAGACAGGTTTGAGAGTTGTCTTGAGAGTGGAGAGATATTGTTTCCTTGCTCTCCTGAGGGTGGACACACACTTGTTCTGGGATTTGTGAAAGGAAATGAGATTTCCTTCCTTTGGATTTGTCTTACAGGAGGCGGTCAAGTTGTTTCAGGGCAACTGCCTCACCACAAGATTCCGTGTACCATGGACGGGAGGAAGGGTATGACAAGTGAAGACGAGATGGGATAAATCTGTGCATGAGAGAGAGAGCAATTTACTTTGGAAGAATTCCCAGGATGAGTTGATGTCAGAGGCAGTAGAGATAGGAGACCAATCCAGATGATTGATGGTTGCTTTAAGACTGTGCCAGTCGGCCCGAGTTAAATGCCAGACTCGTCGACGCTGAGGAGGCTCTCTGGGAATGGCCAGAGAGATGTCCACTTTAACAAGCATATGGTCAGATGAACCGATTGGAGCAGAAGAAGAGCAGCAGACATTTGCAGGGAAGTTAGTCATAACCAAGTCCAGAAGAGAAGATGCTCCATTGACTGAGATCCAGGTCGGGAAATTGACAGATTGTGTCAGTCCCAATGAGTTGCAGAAGTCCTTTGCTGAGGAGCCGTGGCTGGTGAGAGAGATACCCACACCCAGCCAACTGGCATGGTGACAATTAAATCACCACATATGAGGAAAAGAGAGTTGGGATGAGTGGATAGAAGTTGGTCCATGTTATCAGACAGCGAGATGTAGATGGAGTCATCACTGTTTGGTGGATGTGTTACGTATTTGTCACTTCCGTTGTTGTGGTTCTCATCAACTGTAAACATTTTTGGTTGCATGTACTATTATTGTTATCGTTTAAGTGAATTGGAAATAACTGTTTTCAAAAGGTAAAAAAAATTAATGTTTTAAAAAGAAACCGGAAACCGGATCGGGAACCGGACGAAGAAGAAGAGGAAGAAGAGGAGGAGGAAGAGGAGAAAAAGGAGGCGGAGCGAGTGAGGTCGGAGAAGGAGCCGAGCTGCGTTGAGGTTTTGAGCAAACGCTGGCGAACGGGGGTCACAAGTGAACTTTGAGTTTCCTGGGAAAGGGATTCCTGCGACAGAGTTGTTATCGCTGTGACAGTTAAACCTGCGTGACCAGTTTTGCGGTTGATTCTGAAGAGAATCATTGGAGTGCCGTTACGTCTCGAGAACGGACCATTGGCCATTTTGCCTCGTGCCGGATTTCGCATCGCTCCAGGTTTTTCACCTCGCTTCAACCATTTCACCACATCCAGACGTAACCTGGTGTGTGTGTGTAACGTGGATTTTGAGTGGGAATTTGCGGTTCGCCGATTGGGAGCCGTTGAACGTCCATACCCAAAGGTGTGATTTCCCAGCCGCCTCTTGAGGACACTTTTGCCTATCTTTGGCAGTGTTTGGCACCGAGCGGGATTCTGGTCTCGATACAACATCGTTCTGACGATCACTGGAGCGTGGATCGACTTTGGCTTGATGCCGGGATAGAGACATTGGGAATGTTATTTTCACTCACTTGGAGCACAGTGAGTTATATTGTACGAAACTGATGGTACCATCATAGGAATGTTATATTGGTTGTTCAGTTGATTAATATTGTTATTGTACTGTTATTCTTGGGTGACCTTAATACAATACTTGTTTGTTGGTGACAATTGGTGTGGTTTCACCATTGATCTTTGACAAACAGAATAACACATCTTTCTGCCGTGGCTCCTCTCGGGGCTCGGAGGTACAACGTGACCGGGGTTTGGGGAGGAGCACGTAACAGAAATTGGGGGCTCGTCCGGGATAGAATTCCCTAACATTCCCAAAATTCCCAAATTTGGAATTTTCTAACATTCCCAAATTTTTCTAAAAATTTGAAAATTTTTGTGTGAAGGTTAACATGTGCCAACTGATAGTCACCATGGTGTTTGACGCAGAAAGGTTTGCGGCGTCCCCTAATGAGGCACAGTTCCAGGCGTTAAAAAGATCAGAACTCATGATATTTGCCAAATATTTTAACTTGGAGGGCCGAGTTCGTATGAAGAAAGCAGAGATGCAGACATTGGTGGTGGAGTCTCTAGTGGGACAAGGAACATGGGAAGAGGTAGCCTTGGATTGGTTACCCGAGGAAAAAGGAAATGTGGAGCCCCGGAAAATGGAGATGCAACTGCAGAGCCAGGAAAGGTTAAAAGTTTTTTTGTTTTTTTTTGTATACAGAATCGACGCTCGTGAAAGAGCTAACATTTATCACACAAACAAATCAAACAGACAAACAAACAAAGTGTATAAAAAGGGGAGCGACAGACAAGATGGGGAAAGAAGGGGATGCACATAAACACAACATTTGTGAGGGACATTGGGAATGTGTGGGGGGGAGGCGGCGTGGGAAGGGGAGGGGGGTGGGAGAAGTACAAACACAAGGACACCAAGGACTTCCAGGAAAGAAGTTGGCATTTCAAAAAAGAGGATTTGGGGTGAAATTAGCAGGGGTAGAACAGATCAAGGTTTTGGATGGGGGAAGATAAGAGATGGTGGTGAACAGCTGTTTTAGATGGGGGAAGACAAGAGATGGTGGTGAACAGCTGCTTTAAAGACCTGGAGGGAGGAGTGGGATTGAAGGGAGTGGGGGAGTTTGTTCCAGAGGCGGGAGAAAAGTGGAATGAAAGAGTGAAGGTGAGCAGAGAGTCTTGATTTTGGCAGTTTAACCATAAGAGGGTTGCAGGCAGATCTTGTGCGACCTTTAGGAATATTTGGGGGACAGAGCCCAGAGAGAGCTGGAGGAGCAAGGCCGGAGAGGAGTCGGTAGAAGACAGAAAGACCACCAACCTGCCTGCGGTGAGTGAGTGAAAGGCCCTCGGAGGTCGCTTCATCACGGGAGATTCCAATGATTCTGAATGCTTTGGTTTCAACAGCGTGAAGACGAGCTAGGTGTGAGGCAGGAGCACCAGCCCAGAGGGGAGAGCAGTATTCCATCGAGCTGCGGATGAAAGCCTTGTATGTGGTGAGGAGCTCAGGTGTGCCAAGGAAGGACTTCGCACGACGGAGGATGCCCAGTCGGCGACTGGCTTTAGAGGCCAGATTTGAAATGTGGTTTTCCCAGGAAAGATCATGGCAGATAGTGAGACCCAAAAGCTTGAATGACAGAACTTCTTGGAGAGGATTATTCAGAAAGTGGATGGGAGGGTTGTCCAGTCGGTCTTTTCGGAGAGACATCGTAAGAGAGTGAGATTTGTCAGGATTGAAAGACATGTTCCACTTGTTTGCCCAGTCAGTGATTTTGTCCAGGTCTGCAGGGAGTGAGGAGGCTGCAGACTGCCGATCTGAGGGATGAGGAATGGAGCGGCAGAGAGTGGAGTCATCAGCAAAGAGATAGAGAGGATTTTCAAGAGAGTCGGAGAGATCATTGATGAAGACCAGAAAAAGCACAGGGCCCAGAACCCTGCCTTGGGGAACTCCAGCCTGAACAGGAAGAGGAGATGAGAGAAACCCATTCAGGGCCACACGTTGACTATGACCAGAGAGGAAGTCCACCAGCCATGCGTGGAGATTTCCATGGATACCAAAGGAGGAGTGTTTGGTGAAATCGAAATTGGAAATTGGAATGGAAAGCCGAGGAAAGAAGAGCAAAGGAAAGAGCAGAACAGGAACGAGAACTCGAGGAAAGAAGAGCAGAGGAAAGAGCAGAGGAATGGAGAGCCGAAAGGGAGTTAAAGGAACGTGACATGGAGTATCAGAAGGAACTTAAACTCAAGGAGCTGGAATTACTGGGAGAGCGGAGAGAAGTAGTATCCATGCGACAACTAGTGAGAACTCTTGGTATGTTGGTAGGCATGTGAGGCTGGTTACACCCTTCAATGAAAAGGAGGTGGCCAAGTTATTTTTACATTTTGAGAAAGTGGCTCAAATGCTAAAATGGCCTGTGGGGTCCTGGACTATGTTAGTGCAAAGTGTTCTGGTGGGTAAAGCTCAAGATATCTATTCGGCTTTACCGATTGACCAATGTGCAGATTATGAGATAGTGAAGAAAGCCATTCTCAAAGCCTATGAATTGGTCCCTGAAGCTTACCGGCAGAAATTCAGGAATGCCAGGAATCGGGAGAGTGAGACCCATGTGGAGTTTGCCAGAATGAAGGAAACCATGTTTGATAGGTGGTGTGACTCGAAGGAGATTGGGAAAGACTTCAACCTGTTACGACAATTGATCTTGGTAGAGGAATTCAAACAGTGTGTCCACGTGGACATTAAAGTACATCTGGATGAGAAGAAAGTACCAGAGTTGTATGAGGCAGCAACCGTGGCAGATGACTATGCCTTGACACACAGGATGGGGTTCCACAAACCTAACTTCCCGCCTCGAGTTTTACAGGGGAGTTATAGTAAATCAGGTTCGGAGAACAGATTTTCATGGAGGTGGCCTCGAGAGGACTATGGGGACAAATCTGATACTACGACTTTTAGGGGTCAGAAGACTACAGTTCCAAGACAGACTTATCTTCCGGGGGGCCCGAGGCAGACCACGAGTTTTTCCTCCCGGCCGACTTGCGCTTTTTGCAAGAAACCTGGGCATTTGATGTCCCAATGTTATGCCCGGAAAAGAAAAAATCAGGAGCGGAGTCAAACTAGTGCAACTCCGAATGCATTGGCCAATGCGAGAAATCGTCCTTGGAGGACAGTGCCTTGTGAAGGTTCCCATGCCAAAGTTACGGCATCACAGAATGACCTTGTTCAAGAGGGTTACAAACCTTTTATTTCAGAGGGGTTTGTGTCACTGGATGGCGACTTAACGAACCAGAGACCTGTTAGGGTATTGAGGGACACAAGAGCACATCAATCTTTGATGCTTGAAGGCATTTTGCTATTGTCAGAGAAGACGGCAACTGGTGTTAGTGTTCTTTTACAGGGGGTTGGGGGCTATGTTAAAGCTCCTCTTCATGTCATCCATTTGAAGTCTGATTTGGTGTCAGTACCGGTCACTGTGGGGTTACGAGCCACTCTTCCTGTAGAGGGAATCTCTTTTATTATCGGGAATGATTTGGCCGGTGGTCGAGTTTCTGGTAATCCGATGTTGGTTGAAAAGCCCAGTATGGAAAATAACACCGCACAGTTAGAGCAGGAGATTCCGGGTATCTTTCTATCCTGTGCAGTGACTCGTGCTATGGGTAGGAAGCGCTCTGAAGAGAAGGAAAAGGAAGGCGATGTGGATTTGTGTTCCTTAGAGGTATATAGTACAGCGGGTAAGCTAACCTATTGTGCATTTTTTTGATAAAAGCACCAATTTTGGCACAGAGGTAGACCAATATATTATGAACAAATTTGGATGTGGAGCCATCGCCCAACTGCCCCCTGGCGGCCGTGGCGGCCATTTTCCAAAATGGCCGCCAGCAGACACCCAAAAGACACACAGAAGTTAGATAAAGTTTGCTGCTGAAGGTTTTAGTGAATGTTTATTGAATATTTTGAATCAGGACATGCCAGATAGCTCTTAGTCACATTTTGGGAGATGCTGCTGATATTAATTAACATATTTAGGCTAATTGCAGATGAAATGGCGACAAGGAAACCCATGATCAGGCATCAAATGCTGACATTCCTTGTGTACATTTAATTATCATGTTAATTAACAAATAATCTGCTAAATGCAATATGCAGATAAGTTCACTGTTTTACAGTACCTGTGTACTGTCTGGAACAGTTCAGAATCTTCATCTTAAGTTTGTGAGTTCAGTTCTGAGAGCACTCCCCGTCGCAAGCACACAGTGGTGTGCATTCCAGACTGGCCTTCTTGCACTTGCACCTCTTGATGCAGCCCCTCTGGCATTTGCAGGAGACAAGCTCCCGGCAGACCTTTGATGCCTCGGGGAGCGTTGTCCAGAGAGGTTCGTACATGTCGCTGGTCTTGATCCAACCCCAGTCGGTTGGTGATGGCAATGTTGGTGCAGGAACCAGGGCCTGACCCCAGACATGTCCGCCCTGGTATATTGCTCGTCGGACGTGCTGCTTCAGGGCTGCACTTGTCGGTGGGATCAGCTGGACATTGCTCTTCTTTGCAAACAGTTTGCGGCATGCCTTGTCGATATCGGTTGCGGTGCTTGTTCTGTCGTAAAGCAGGATGACGAACCTCTCGATGGTGTGCATGGCATCTTCATCAATATGATCCGGTGCAGTGGAGAGGTCAGTGAGTGTCTGGGTCAGCTGAGGTAGAGCTGTCCACACTGCCCATGCTGTCCTCTTGCCATGTCCGGCGAAGCAGGAGACCGTGTCACAGCCCGTCAAAGCATGAAACATCGGTAGTGCCTGTGCTTTCTCAGGGCCCAGAGCCCGCGCCATCTCATGGGCTGCCAAGAACCGGAAAGCCTTGCCCATGCCGAAGGGCACCCACACTTCGGCTTCCTCCTCCAGGGTGCGTGCCAGAGCCACTGCCAGGACAACAACATCAGTGTCAACTGTGCGGATGAGGATCTTCTTGTGGCCATTGTGAGCAGCGTGGGCGGCATGCAACATCATGCGGCTGTCGGCTTCTTCGTGGTTGCAAGGAGCCAGGGCTGCAGTATCTAGGAGCGGTGGCTTGCTCAAAACATCATCTCCTTCAGTGATGACCAGCTCCTTGTCTGCAAGCTGGAATGAGTCGTGGAGGACGCCAGAGAGGAAGCTGAACAGCTCGGTCTTGTTCTCGTCGAATCTGAGGAAGCTGGCCCAGTTCCCGGGGATCGTTGCACCACCCACCACCCGTCTTCTCACCCATTTTCTGCGCTTGGCTCTTGCTGTACCCTTCAACGAGTCTGTATTGTAGCGGTCCCATACCAGGTACAGTCGCGTGGATTGATGGAGTTTTGAGAGTATGTAGGGCACAAAGACCTGCTGTGCATACTCGTTGAAGCTTTTTGCTGTAGCTGGCTTCAGCATCTGGATGATGACCGCTCCATCTAGCACAATGCAGCTGGTTGGAGGAACCTCAGACTTCGGCTGACTGAGGTCTACTAGACAAGCGAGAAGATCACTCTTGACACCCAGCCGGATGCCACCGCCAGCTGATAGTGCAGGGGGGCAGGCTTGGTTTTCATGTTGGAAGAATTCCTCTAGATTCCCATCCCGGTTCTGGCACCCGATATACAGACGAGAGAACAGGTCCACGTCATTCTTGAGGGATTTCATCTGCTGCTTGCCCTTTCCCGGAGGTTTTGAAGCAGGCTGACAGAAGATTTTCAGCTTGTTTCTGTGGATGGCATCTCCTATGGGTTTCGTTCTCTCCACCAGGCGTTCTCTGACGAAGTTGTCAAACTGCAGCTGACCCACTTCGTGTGCATGACGGAGGGCGTCTACAGCTCCAGGTGGCGCGATCTCCTAGGGATAAGTCTTCCTCGGCAGCCACATGGCGGCCATTTTGGAAAATGGCCTCCACGGCCGCCAGGGGGCAGGTGGGCGATGGCTCCACATCCAAATTTGTTCATAATATATTGGTCTACCTCTGTGCCAAAATTGGTGCTTTTATCAAAAAAATGCACAATAGGTTTGAATATCCTAGGTAAACCGCCTGGCTAATAGGAGGAAAATTCTGAAAGAGGTAATAGGAAAGGGAGTGACATCAAGGAACCGAAGGAAAAGGTGGCATCTGGAACAAAAGAGGAAAGGGAGTGTGCATCGGAGACATCTGGGAACGAGGTTGAACAAACAGTGCTGGTCCGAAAGAGACTTGTTGAAGAACAACACGGAGATTCGGAAATCCGGAGTTTAATTGTTAAAGCTGTTACAGAGGAAGAGGCTATGAAGTTACCTGTTGGTTACTTCATGAAAGGGGAAATACTCATGAGAAAATGGAGACCACCAGAGGTGCCAGCAAACGATGAGTGGAAAGTTCATTACCAAATTGTGGTGCCACCTCCATACCAGAAGGAGATATTGAGTTTGGCACATGAGACACCTTTGGCCGGGCACCTTGGAGTGAACAAGACCTGTGACAGAATATTGGTACATTTTTTCTGGCCAGGATTGCGACGTGATGTGGCGGAGTTCTGTAAATCTTGCCACTCTTGCCAGCTGGTGGGAAAACCTAATCAGAAAGTCCCATCCGCACCTTTAAAACCAATTCCAGCTTTTGAAGAGCCATTCAGCCGAGTCATTATTGACTGTGTAGGCCCTTTACCTAAAACTAAGGCAGGACATCAGTATTTGCTGACCATCATGTGTGCTTCCACAAGGTTCCCAGAGGCAGTGCCTCTTAGAAAAATTACTGCGGCAGTTATTGTGAAGGCCTTGATTAAATTTTTCACTTTAGTTGGCCTACCTAAGGTCATCCAGTCTGATCAGGGTTCCAATTTCATGTCAACACTTTTTCAGCAAGTGGTACACCTGTTGGGAGTGGAGCAAGTAAGATCAAGTACTTACCATCCCGAGAGCCAAGGGGCCTAGGAAAGGTTTCACCAGACATTGAAGAATATGATCAGAACGTACTGTTTTGAATGTGACAAGGATTGGGATGAAGGAATACCCTTATTGTTGTTTGCTACGAGGGAATCTGTTCAGGAGTCATTGGGATTCAGTCCTTTTGAACTTGTGTTTGGACACTCAGTGCGAGGACCATTGAAATTAGTGAAAGAACATTGGCGACAGGAGGAGTCACAGTCAACAGTGGTGGAGTATGTGTCAACAGTTAGGCACAGATTGGCAAAGGTTTGTGAAGTTGCAAGAAGAAACTTGAAAGTGACACAGGATAAAATGAAAGTGAGACATGACAAGAAAACTCAGGTAAGAAATTTCAGTCCTGAGGACCGAGTGTTAGTGTTGCTTCCTGTTCCAGGTCAGCCACTACAGGCTACATATTTTGGTCCCTATGCAATCGAAAGGAGGGTTAATGAAAAGGATTACGTGGTGACAACTCCCGACCGATGGAAAAAGCGGCAGCTGTGTCATGTCAACCGACTGAAGAAATATTATGAGAGGAAGCCTGTGGGAAAAATGGTTCCTGTCTCACCTGTCGTGCCTGTAGTCGGGGTGCAAGAGAATCCAGAGGTTGAGGCCGGTGTGAAGTTTGATAACTTTGATGACCAGGCTTGTCCCAGATTGACAAACACGGCAGGGTTGAGTCATTTAGATGAGAAATTAGGTCATTTGACGAGGGAACAACAAGGACAACTATCCAGCCTAATTTTGGAGTTTGCACATTTGTTCACAGATGTACCTGGTCGTACTGACTTGGTATATCATGATATTGAGGTGGGGGAAGCCACTCCTGTGAAGCAACACCCCTATCGGATGAACCCTGTGAAGATTGAGTATCTTCGGAAGGAGGTTCAGTATATGTTGGAGAATGACATAATCGAACCAAGCAGCAGTGAATGGAGTTCACCATGTGTGTTGGTTCCAAAACCCGATGGCAGTTTTCGCTGTTCTACGGATTTAAAAGGGGTTAATGCAGTGACCAAGACCGACTCATATCCCATCCCGAGGATTGATGACTGTATTAATAGAATAGGCCCAGCTAAATTTGTAACTAAATTTGACTTGCTGAAAGGGTATTGGCAGATTCCTCTTACTGATAGAGCCAAGGAAATCTCGGCTTTAGTCACACCAAATGGGTTGTATCAGTACAAGGTTCTTCCCTTTGGATTGAAAAACGGGCCTGCTACATTTCAACGGCTGATTAATAAGCTTATCGCAGACCTTGAGGGGGTGGAGGCTTAATTGGATGATGTCATCATCCACACTATGACCATGGAAGATCATATTAAACAAATTCATGCATTTTCGAGAAACTGACTGAGGCAGGGTTGACCATCAACTTATCTAAGAGTGAGTTTGTAAAAGCACAGGTGGTGTTCCTAGGCGGCCATGTAGTCGGTCAGGGTCAGGTGCAACCGGTGACAGCCAAGATAGAAGCCATTGATCACTTCCAAGTTCCAAAAGGGAAGAAGGAGCTTATGAGATTCTTGGGTATAGCTGGTTGGTACCGGCGGTTCTGCAGGAATTTTTCTGATATGGTCGCCCCTTTAACGAATTTGCTGAGGAAAGAGACCAAGTTTATTTGGGATGACAAATGTCAAGCTGCCTTTGCCCACGTCAAAGCAACATTAATGAGCTCTCCTGTCCGAGCAGCCCCGGATTTTCAAGCACCTTTCAAGTTGGCCATTGATGCAAGTGATGTGGGGGCTGGCGCAGTTCTATTACAGGAAGATGAGGATGGAGTGGATCACCAGGTGTGCTACTATTCCAAAAAGTTTAACAAACACCAGGCAAATTATGCCACCGTGGAAAAAGAGACCCTTGCTGTCCTGCTAGCACTTCAGCATTATGAGGTGTATCTAGGAACCTTTCCTATAAAAGTCTTCACTGATCACAACCCCTTAACCTTCATTCACAAAATGAAAAATAAAAATCAGAGGTTGATGAGATGGAGTTTGGCTTTGCAGGAGTTCAACTTGGAAATTGAGCATGTAAAGGGCAGGGACAATGTCGTTGCTGATGCTTTATCCAGAGTGAACTAACTTTGGAAATTCCTGTAGGTTGTTTGGAAGTTTTGTTGCTTTATTTTGGGGAATATTAATTATTGTTGCTCACGTGAATTGATCATTTGGGGGTGAGTTTTACTTTTGTTTGTTAAAAGTGTTTTTGTATGCAAAGTTTTCACTATGTTCCAACTTTCTTTCTTGAGGGGGGAGAAGTGTTACGGATTCGTCACTTCTGTTGTTGTGGCTCTCATCCACTGTAAACATTTTTGGTTGCATGTACTATTATTGTTATTGTTTAAGTGAGATAGAAATAACTGTTTTCAAAAGGTAAAAAAGTTAGTGTTTTAAAAGAAACCGGAAACCGGATCGGGAACCAGACGAGGAAGAAGAAGAGGAGAAAGAGGCGGAGCGAGTGAGGTCGGAGAAGGAGCTGAGCTGTTTGGAGGTCTGGAGCAAACGCTGGCGAACTGAGGTCACTAGAGAACTTTGGGGTTTCCTGGGAAAGGGATTCCTGCGACAGAGTTATCGCTGTGACAGATAAACCTGCGTGACAGGTTTTGCAGTTGATTTCGAAGAGAATCATTAGAGTGCCGTTATGTCCCGAGAACGGACTGTTGGCCATTTTACCTCGCGCCTGATTTCGCATCGATCCAGGTTCTTCACCTCGCTTCAACCATTTTCACAACCATCCAGACGTTAATCTGGTGTGTGTGTGTGTAACGTGGAATTTGAGTGGGAATTTGCGGTTCGCCGTCTGTGAGCCGTTGAACGTCCATACCTGAAGGTTAATTTGCGGTTCGCCATTTGTGAGCCATCGAACGTCCATACCCGAAGGAGTGATTTCCCAGTCGCCTCTTGAGGACACCTTTGCCTATCTTTGGCAGTGTGACTTTCAACCGAGCGGGATTCTGGTCTCGATACAACATCGTTCTGACGATCGCTTCAACATCGACTTTGGCTTGATGCCGGGATAGAGACATTGGGAATGTTCTTTTCGCTCACTTGGAGCACAGTGAGTTACATTGTACGAAACTGATGGTACCATCATAGGAATGATATATTGGTTGTACAATTGATTAATATTGTTGTTGCTGTTATTCTTGTGTGACCTTAACACAATACTTGTTTGTTGGTAACAATTGGTGTGGTTTCACCATTGATCTTTGACACACAGAATATCACATCTTTCTGCCGTGACTCCTCTCGGGGCTCGGAGGTACACCGTGAACGGGGTTTGGGGAGGAGCAAGTAACAAGCTGATATTTGGACATGCCAATGACCAGGTGATTTGGCTGCAAAGGCTATTTTTACTCACGCCAGGGAGTAATGCATTCACTCGTGTCAGTGTGTGTGTGTGTGTGTGTGTGTGTGTGTGTGTGTGTGTGTGTGTGTGTGTGTGTGTGTGTGCGTGTGTGTGTATGTCTGTGAATGAAAGAGAGGGATAGAATTGTGAGGAACAGAAATGAAAAAACGAGATGTGTGTGTGTTCGTGTGTTTGTGAACAAGATATCTGGAAAAGTTCTGAACGGATTTGGATGAAAGTTGGTGGGATGAATGCCCTTGCGATAAGGAAGAATTGATTAGTTTTTGGTGAAGCTCAGGATATTATTCCCGATCCAGGACGTTTTTGAAGGATTTTTTTACCATTGGAAGATAGGGCTCATTTTTTTTTAACATTATCTTCTATTTATTCTATATTTAACATTGTGATATGAAAATAGTTTTCATATTTGTTGTAAATGTAGTTTAAACTCGTGGTTATGCGTTAGAGCGGTGTATTTTTTTTAGCAGCGTCGTCTTCAATGTTCTTTTTTTTTTCTAATAAAGACATATTCTGTCATTTTAAAACCACCAAAGTGTGTATTAGGTTTCCACGTTTCATAAAATGTATCGTTTGATACGTATAATGCTTTAAAACTGGTTTTTTTTTTTGGTTTTTTTTTACCTCAGAAGAGATATCAACATTTAGCTCAGCGAATGTCATTCGCGGTGTCAGTATTTATGAACTTATAAAGACTTAGTTCCAGATTTGTCAATGGCTGAGGTATATTAACAAACAAATAAAACAGATTTGGCAAAATTCCAACTTTTTAAAAAAAAGATCGCATATTCACCCAGGGTTGTGAGAGGCTGAAGAAGAAGAAACCTCGCATGGGCTGCCCAGACCAAATAAATAATTCTGTTTCTGGCTCTGCGATTTTCATGTTTTTTTTTTTTTTTTTTTTTTTTTTTGTATACAAGATCGAGGCTCGTGAAAGAGCTAACATTAATCACACAGAAAGACCAACCGACACATAAAACATATACCATGGGGAGCGGTAGACAAGATGGGGCGAGAGGGGGAGGAACACAAACGCAACATCTGAGAGCAGGGACATCGAGAGATCTGTGGGAGGGAGAGGGCTTTGGGGGGGGGGGCATGGGAAGGGGGGTGGGAGAGGTATAAAACATATGCACACTGCCAGGACTTCCAGGAAAGAAGTTGGAATTTCAAACAAGGTGGATCTGGGGTGAATTAGTGGGGGAAGAAAAGATCAAGGTTTTGGATGGGGAAAGATAAGAGATGGTGGTGAACAGCTGTTTTAAAGACCTGGAGTGAGGAGTGGGATTGAAGGGGGTGCGGGAGTTTGTTCCAGAGGCGGGAGAAAAGAGGGATGAAAGAGTGAAGGTGAGCAGAGAGCCGAGATTTCGGCAGTTTAACCATCAGAGGGTTGCTGGCAGATCTTGTGCGACCTGTAGGAATATTTGGGGGACAAAGCACAGAGAGAGCTGGGGGAGCAAGGCCGTAGAGGAGTCGGTAGAAGACAGAAAGACCACCTACCTGTCTGCGGTGAGTGGGTGAAAGGCCCTCGGAGATAGCTTCATCACGGGAGATTCCAATGATTCTGAAAGCTTTGGATTCAACAGCGTGAAGCCGAGCTAGGTGTGAGGCAGGAGCACCGGCCCATAGGGGAGAACAGTATTC
>NC_136261.1:160744280-160791780 GCF_964187855.1 Myxine glutinosa | reverse complement strand
AATGCCAAAAGGGGAAGTGAAGCATTGGTAGAAGAGGTACACGTGAGACGGAAGCCTCTCCTCAGTGAAAGACACATGAAAGCCCGCTTGGAGTTTGCAAAAAAGCACCTGAAGGATTCTCAGACTGTGAGAAACAAGATTCTGTGGTCTGATGAAACCAAGATTGAACTGTTTGGCTTCCGTCTGGCCACTCTGCCATAAAGCCCAGATCGGTGGAGTGTTGCAGTGATGGTTGTCCTTCTGGAAGTTTTCCCATCTCCACACAGGATCTCTGGAGCTCAGCCAGAGTGACCATCGGGTTCTTGGTCACCGCTCTTACCAAGGCCCTTCTCCCCCAATTGCTCAGTTTGGCCAGGCGGCCAGCTCTAGAAAGAGTCCTGGTTGTTCCAAACTTTTTCCATTTAAGAATTATGGAGGCCACTGTGCTCTTGGGAACCTTCAATGCAGCAGAAATTTTTTTGTCGGCTTCCCCAGATCTGTGTCTCGACACAATCCTGTCTGAGCTCTGCAGGCAGTTCCTTCGACCTCACGGCTTGGTTTTTGCTCTGATATGCATTGTCAGCTGTGAGACCTTATATGGACAGGTGTGTGCCTTTCCATATCATGTCCAATCAATTGAATTTACCACAGGTGGACTCCAATCAAGGTGAAGAAACATCTCAAATATGATCAAGAGAAATGGGAGGCACCTAGGATAGTGTCATAGCAAAGGGTATGAATACTTATGGCAATGTGATATTTCAGTTTTTTCTTTTTTATAAATTTGCTTTCTTTATAAATAACTTTCTAAAATCCTGTTTTCTCTTTGTCATTATGGGGTATTGAGTGTAGATTGATGAGGGAAAAATGAATTTAAACGATTTCAGCATAAGGCTGCAACATAACAAAATGTGAAAAAAGTGAAGGGGTCTGAATACTTTCTGAATGCACTGTGTATACATACATACATACATATATACATACATATATACATACATACATACATACATACATATATACACATATACATACATACATACATACATACATACATATATACACATATACATACATACATACATACATACATATATACACATATATACATACATACATATATACACATATATACATACATATACATACATACATATATACACATATATACATACATATACACACACAGACACACACACATGTCAAGTAGTAGATTTGTTATTGCCTAAAGTTCAGTTATAGACGTTGGGTGCTAATGTGTTATGATTTATATGATGTTTAAAAATGCTATTTTCATGAAGTTAATAAAGGGTTTTTGCTTCGTTTTAGTTTTGGATGAGGAGAGGCTCGCTGAGGTCATGCTGAACAAATTGTATACGTGTGCTTTTTTCGAGGCTGGTCGTAAAACCACGCCCACATGCGCTTGTTTTTGCGTAATGCTAGTAGAATGACATGAACCTATCGTTAACCATATATATATTTTGTTTTAATCACAGCAACGCATGACTCTGTATAAACATGCTTTGGATTACTCATGTACACAAACCCATAAAATATATGGGTTTGTTTGGCTAAGCATACACTCTCCTCTTTGTGAGTTACATCTCTGTTTTCTCGGAGCCCAGAGAAACAATTGGTCCAAATGATAAGGAAGGGCTGACTCCCCCGAATGATAACGGTGGGAGGGACTCTCGCCAGTCGCTTCGTTCTCTCGGAGATTTTCTGATAATCGTATTTGTATATAAGTGAATGAGAATCAATGTGTTTTCAGGAAGGCTTGACGTGGCATGAGACTGGCTCTTGCTATAGATGTCTTGGCCTCCTCCGGATCTGTATAAGTTGGTTTTTAATAAAGCTGCGCCATTCCAGGCTATTGTGGACTTCTTTTGCAAACGAAGAGCTGATTCTTCACAGATGGTACCAGGAGTGGGGTGTCAACAGACGCGGAGGACGGGAAACGGAGCCCGATGGACAGGAGGAAGGCTGACCTGAGGCCGGCGCCGGCACGTTGATTTGATTAAAGGTGGGAGTTGTTTTATATCAGAGGGCTATTATTCCAAATTCGTACCTTCCTCCTTCGAGCGGGTTCAGTCTCCTTGTCTTCCGCGCTGTCTGCACTCGAACAGAAATTGTAAGTAGAGGCTCATTTAGGCCTCAGAATGACGTAGCTTTGTTAAAGCCAGGATAAACAAGTAAGGATAAACCAGTAAGGACTTAACAGTAAGCTTAAAGTTACAGTTAGCACCAGGAGGGGAAAATGAGGTCGGACAGCCATATAGGCTGAAACCAGGTGGCCAAGATTTTTCCAGGAAGGAACAGCCCAGAGACAAGATGGGGTATGCCATTGCATGCCAGGGAACGAAGGGCTGTGGCTAAACTTAGACGGCCAAAGGGACATGGCCAGGAAGGGTGAAATGCGTAGGTACCAGGTAGGTTTGACAAGAAGGTAGTGACAACTACGAGGTCAAGCCAGGAAGCTCTAGACTAAGTTCTAGACAAGAGGTCCAGATAAAGCAGGCCAGGATCTGGTGGACAAGAGAAAATAAATAAGCTCACAGGAAATGGGCCAGGTGGCCACAGGGTGAGAAGGACAGGTTAGGTTTTGAAATATTGAAAATTGAAGCAGGAGCTGCATTGTAGGAATTTGAAGCTTCAGAGCCAAAGGAAGCAAGTTCAGGAAGCAAAGTTCAGGACAAAACAATTAAGGAGGTAGTTAAGCAAGCAAATCAGCGGCTAATGCCGCTCGTCCATAATCCGGACCAAGACCCCGCGAAAGGGGAGGTAGCCACCATGCCCCCAACCCCCCCCCAAGACCTGAGCTCAGCCCCGGGGCTCTAGGCAACACCCCAACACCCCCCGCCCTGCCTCCCCTTTCCACCTCAACCCACCCCCCGTCCAACCCGTCCCAAAAATCCTTTTTCCTTGAATGAGAGACGTAATATGAATGAGGATATGAATGAGGAATGAATGTATATTGGGATATTAATTGACGTGTGTGTCTGGCCAATGTGTTTGTCTGTGTGTCAAGTGCAAAGCAGAGGGTTTCGGTGTGAAACTTTGTAAGCGATCTGCTCGACGTGCGGGAAATTCAGGCCGGGAATGTCCATTTTAACGTCTATCCGAGAGAACAGGCGAGGTCCTGAACTGAGTCCGGATTTTCATCTGTTTGGGAGTTGTTTGGGAAGCGAATTGATATAAATCGGGTCAGGAAAGCACCCGGAGTGCCCTTGTCGATCTACTGTTGATATGAAGCGGTTTCTTGGAGATGGTTGCAGAATTCGAATCAATATGTGTGTTTTACTTGAATTGAAGAGTTCATTCAATGGCAGATATTGTGTATTGTATGTGTGGGATGTATCGCTGAGGCAGCTCACCTTTGGAATTGGTGTCATATAGTGCATTTTGGATCAGAGAGGTCAAGCGTCGGAGATCCTGTTTTTTTGCGATGTAAACCCCGCCGCGAACGCGAATAGAGCGGCGTGCAGGGAGTGTTGGGATTCGTGTGGAGGCACGAGGGTGCGCGCCAAGACGGGGGGGGGGGCGGCGTGGCGTCGTCGCGTTGAGATGGTTGTGCCAGGTCGATCGGCGATCTCTGAATTTAAATCGGATTTTTGTCATGTGTGTTGTGAAATTAAACGTCTATCCGAGAATCCTGGCAATGGTCGTTTAACTAAAGTGTGGTACAAACCTGTGTTTCCGCCGTGCGGCTCCGTGGAAGTTTGGGTAGAGGGATATTGTGTGTTCAGACAGGAGCCGAGCGAGCCGCGAGTCACGGGTGTGCTGTATGAGATTTGCTCAGAGTGCTGGCGATAACTCGCCCACTCTCAGAGGAGGATGTGTGCCCAAATGCATTGTGGGTCATTTCGACTTTGCTGGATGTCGGACGTTCATGTCAGACGAGCCATGTCGGAATAGTGGCCGGCTGCGACATATATGCCAGGCAATGTCACAGGACGAATACGTTACTTATAAGATGGATTTTTATTTAAGATGGATTTATAAGATGGATAGATGGATGGATTTATTTAAGATGGCTAAAATAAACGATTTCAAGACAGAGTAATTAATTTCCGGAGCCAAGTTCCAACAGGAAGTCTTGTTCGTACAGTAAGGTACAGTGCGGAGTGGCGGCTGGAAGATGCATCGAGGCATTTGTGTTGATCGATGCGGACACAGATTTAGTATGCTGGTAAGGTCAAGTTATTAAAATAGGAAATTCAATAATTTGAGCAGAAATGTCACGTTTCAACAGAACGCTGATCCGAGGAAGGAGGACGGTTGAGGTTTCAACTGTCGGTATGTGGTGTGGCTTGTGCCAAGGTGTGGGCGCGAGGAGGTGTGTTGATGAAGCGTTGTGCGAACGAGGAGGGATGTGCGAAAGGTGCACCAGGTAGAGAGGTGCTGCATTGTAGAGCACGTACGGAAGTTCCTGGACGGATTGTGACGGTTGTTGGATTCGTAGGAGCTAGCATTTTGCGATGTAGAGCCTCAATAAGGGTCATTTGTCTGTCTGGATGTGGTTCTTGCAGGGAATGACGCCGGACTTGTATTATTTGCGGAAAAATAAAGCGCTGGTTGACCAATTCGAAGTTTGACCTTTTAAAGTTTAGTTGACCTTTGTTCGAGATATGCAAGGGAAAGGTCAGAGGTAATTCACTAACCTTGGAAGAACGACAGGCGGAGTCAGTCTACAGGGTGTTGCTTTAACGACAGGATATATAGGACTTAAATCTGGAGAATATCGGGACATTATATTGTGGGTAAAACCAAAATCATGTACATAATTAGTGGACAGAGAATATCGAGTTTTTGTTGTTGAAAGGCCATAAAACACCAACCCCATGAGGAACGAAATAAATGGAGAGATGTTGGGATCACATGATGGTTAGGATTGAAGAACAACCTACTGGGATTTCAAACCTGTGTTTGGGTCTGGGGCAACTGGGTGATGGGCAACAGTGTATGAGTGAGTAATTATGATCTGTTTAAGTGTAAGAGGCGGTGGAGAAGAAAGGGGTGATGAAAAGTTATTTGTTTTAGTGTGAAGTAGGTTGGTTGCTTATTTGTCACAGTAAGATGAGAGTTGTGTTTTTAAGCTTGGTCTTTGAATGAATTGTTGCTTGGAATGTGTTGATTGGAAAAGTGATTTCTGATCGCTGATCCGATCTGGTTTTGAATTGTTGATTTAATTTTGAATTGATTGGAGGTAATAAGGATTTGTGTTGATTTCCTGATTTGAGTTCATCTGGAAACAAAGACAGATGGGATTAATGTGTATATCAGGAACAATTTGGAAAAGAAATATGGATATATGACATTACTAAAATATAACCAAGCAATTGAGAGTTCTTGGGTTAATGGGATATAAATAAATGCATCTACAAGTTGATGGTTTATAAAAATTTAGTTCTGGATGATACTTAAACGATGAACAATGTTGGCAATATACAAAGAATGTGACTTGTTTTTTGGGGGGAAAACATGTGGTTTAAATTTGGTTGGCTAAGTTTTAAAGATGGAGATGTTTCGCAGAACTCTTATGATTATTTACATGAGTGGTGGACTATTCCATGGCGAAGCATTTTCCAGTTTATTGAAAGTTGGATAAGAGGGAGTATCCAGGATAAGATGTTCAAGTGAACTTGGTGCTGTGAAAAGAATGTCGAGTTAATGGAAGTGTTTTGTTCGATTAATTTTGTTCAATTTGTGTTCAAATGACCATCGATGTTGGGGGCAAAGTTATGGGTGAATTTGGTGAGTGGTTGTGGGCAAACGAAGATTAATTTAGATTTATCATAGTTAAGTTCGAGGAAGTTGATTTGAAGCCAGAATTTCATTTGGATGCCAGAAAGGAGAAAGGAGATGCTGAAAGCCAGAAAGGAGATGCTGTTGTCTACTCTGAATGACAGGTGGCGGTATCCAGGGCGCTGAGGAGTTTGTTCACGTTGTAAAGTTTGTTTATTTAGTTTGTTTATTGTAGAGAAGAGTGCTTTTGGGATTCCGGAGCCAGAGTGGATAATTTGAGAGTAGTAGGTGGTCCATGTGAAGCTTGGGAGTGAACTGATTTGGGTTTAATAGGCACAAGCTGGTCTAAACAGGGTGAGGAGGATGGCGTGATTGATGATGTCAAAGGAGGCGTTGAGGTGAGGAGGATGAAAATGTTGAGGTTGCCGGCGTCAGAGGAGAGAGAAGGTCGCTGGTGATTTTGAGGAGAGCAGTTTCAGTACTGTGGCTGGAGCAGAATCCGGATTGGGATGTTTCATACAGGTTATTGGCAGAGTGGTGATGTTTGAGTTGAGTGGCCACAGCACGTTCCAAAACTTTTGACAGAAAGGGTAGATTGGAGATGGGTCTGAAGTTATTTAGGGTGTCAGGGTTTAGTCCAGGGTTTTTCCAGAATGGGGGTGAAGTTTCACGAGTTTTTGGGGAAATCGGTATGTGAAGCTGGATTAAGTTGGAACTGCTTGATGAGCCATGGAGATGGATTGGGTTTTGTTGTTGGTTGTCTGGGAGTTCGGTTGTTGCATTGCCAAAGGTTTCTGTGTGGTGGACACACTCGTTGGCTGTTGTCTTGTGTGACGTGGGTGGAGATGTATGTGGCTGCGTGTGGCTGCCTGGAGGGGAAGGCGGCTACAGTGGTTGATATTGGTTGTGGGTTGTCCGGGGTGCTTCGATTTGCATAAGGGGTGAAGATTGGGATATTACATTATTTTGAGTAAGTATTGGCATGAGTAATTACAGAAGTAATTATGAGTTATTATGAGTAATTAGTGGTATGAGTATTAGTTATGAGTTCCAGGTGTTGAGCTAGTTATGCTAGTTATCCAGCTAGTTATGAGTAAGTGATTATTTTAGTAAAATTACATGTTTCGCTGTGTTGTTGATCTGGGGACAAGCTAGTTTGATGGGTACCCTGGGGTCTTCAGCGTGTCTATGTGTTTGTCTGGCTGTTACACTAGACTCTGGGATGTGTTTTCATGAGACGAATTTCAGAATTGATGACAATTCAGTGAGTATGGTGGACAACGTGAAGTGGCTGGTGTGAAGGAAGGGGTTGGGAAAGATGGACCCCCTTCACGAATACCCAGTAGGGTAGCTTAATTTCAGACATAACAGTGAGAATCTATTGTGAGCGAATCACAGTGGGTGAGGAAAACATTGTGTGTGACCAGACACCAGAACTGACCAGAATTGAAATTGGAAGTAGACCAGGTTATTTCTATTATTTGTTTATTCGTGAAAATAAATAAATAATAGGGGGAGGTTCATGGAGGTTAATGGTGGTTTGTTTGTGTTAATGGAGGTTAAAGGTGGTTGGTTTGTGGTAATTCTAGTTGAAACTCTCGCTGAAGTAATTTTCGTTTATTTTTATTTTTTGATTCGATTTGAGAGTTGAGATGATTGATTTTTTATTAATTTTATAATTTTATTTTTATTGATGTTGGAAACAGGTAATGGGATGCTGAGAGAAGGATTGAATTTAATTTGAATTGGACTGGATTAAATGGGATTGAATTTAAAAATTGAATATTGGATAAAATTGGATCCACTTGAAAAAAAAAGTGGATTAGGAAATTGGAGAAAAGGTGTTCTATGAAACTATGAATTGAATGAATTGAATCTATGAATTGGAGACCGGTAGACCAGGCGCTCCCAGGAGACTTGTGGACCAGGTGTTCCACCAGAGGAAAAAAGACCAGGTGTTCGTGGAGCACTTCACCTGCAAGAACGCCTTGGAACCAAGGTGGAAGGGACCAGTCCAGGTGTTGCTGACTACACCAACGGCAGTCTTTTGCGAGGGCAAGACTTCGTGGATCCACGCCACGCACTGTAAGTTGGCCATACAAGCACCAGACACCACACCCCCAGAACACAGTAAGGATGGGCCTAATCATAGGTACAATACTATTGATAGCGACAGCAGCTAGGGGAAATTCCGATTCCAATAGATGCGAAAACGAAACCCGACACCTCACCGTAACATGGGGACAAAGAGTATCACTACCATGTTTCGAACAGAAAGCCCTGCACACAAATTGGGTGAACATAAATTGGCTAGCACTGTCGGCAGGGCCTGGACGCGTTGGCATGGTACTACAAAAGCAACGAGAGTTCCGGGAAGACGGGCAAGCTAGCATTAAGACCTTGGCCCAACCAGGATACAAATGGGGAACCCCTGATTTTAAGCTACAAACACGCACGCGCCTAGAGAAAGGCATGACTATGCAGGTCCGGTGCAGCGTCTGGACCCCTGGCGCGGCCGGTGGCGAAAAGAACTACATACCATGCATCGAATACATACTCACGCCACAACCCCAGAATAAGGCCCCAAAGAAGGGTGAAAACACATATTGGAAAGTGGCCAGGGAAGTGGCAACAATTCAAAATAGGACACACTGCTGGTCGTGCATGCGCTTTCCCCAAGCAGGCACCACAGGAATACACATGATAGTGCTACCTCTGTCCCTCAATGACCTCTGCTCACAACCTATCGATTCCCCATGTTTAGTCACCACGCTGGAAAGAGAAGGGGTTGACAACGGCAAGAGTTGCAATCGACAATTTAATTATCGCCCGTCAATGATTGCCCATGTGGCCGAGAGGCCTGCCCCCGTCTGGGTCAAACCACAGAAAGGGAGGGTCTGCCTCCAGGGTTCCGGCCACTTGCGTATGGGAGAATCAGAATGCGCCTACACTCTCCCCGGGAAGCTGGGACAAGGGAGCTCGGGGATTACATTACGAATAGTACTGCAAGATAAACACAACCACAACATAACGGCTATAACATTCTCTAGGGGGGTTAGTAGGATTAATGGGGTGGTAAAGGGACTCCAGTGCTTATCCACCCACCTGGTCCCACCCCATGGGATAATGTTTATATGCGGCGACAAGGCTTACCCCTATTTACCAAATAATTGGGGGGGCACATGTTATCTGGGTTCAGTCCTTCCTGACGTTGAGATACTGGATGAGCTAGACCCAAAGTCCTTGGACAGGCGTTATAAGAGGTCAGTCATGAACGAAGATGGAACCACTAAACTACACGGGAGTCTATGGGAAAAGGTGTTTGGTTTCTTCTTCCCAGGAGCGGGCACAGTCATGGATAGTTTCCGGATAGATAAATTGGCTTTGGCCCTAGAAAAGGTGGCAAACGACACCGCTACGGCTCATGACATACTATTGGATACGGTGATTCACATGCGTACAATGGTGATGCAGAATCGGGTGGCTTTGGACATGCTCTTGGCAGAGAAAGAAGGGGTATGCGGAATTATAGAGGGAAAATGTTGCACTTACATACCCGATCCATCTGAAGGAGTGTCAGCCGCAATAGTGAGACTAAGGGAAACTAGCCACGCCCTGACAATCGATCGGATCGCGCGCGAGAACTCTTATAAATTTAGCTGGCTCACTGACTGGTTCCAGGGATGGACGGGCACCATAGTGAAGTGGTTATTGACCGCACTGGCTGTGATAATCGGGGTAGTAATTTGGGGGGCACTAATGAAATCTCTAGTCCTCCTCTGTATGAGAAAGTATTTTACAGGATGGAAAGTGAAGAAGCCGCCGACAACAACTATGGCTCTGACCACAGAGGCCGTCGACCTGAACGGGTCCTTCAACAAGGCAGTTGCGACCGGCGCTCCAGAAAATTGCATTGAATTTTGTGGCAACTGTGATACTTGTGTGGATCCCATGTGGGAACTGGCTGCTGCCTGTAACGGTGTATGTGATGACTGTGATACTTGTGCTATAAACCCCTTGCGTGTACTGGCTAACGCTGCTTATGTATTACAAGCTGACAGCTGCACGCCCCCTTCTGACCCAACTATGGATCTGATTGCGACGCTGGGTCTGGCGGTCGAGGGACCCGACGTGGATATCCTAGACCCGCAAGCCGACCAGGCGCCCAAGGGAGACTTTGACATAAAGGAAGTCCCTCTCTTTTCTCCAAATGTTTTAAGTTCAAATGCTTCAAGTGAATCGGATTTTTACGCTCTGTACCCTGACCAGGAAATTGAGACACAAGATACTGACAATACTATGTATTCCCCAGAACAGCAGCACGTGAGGGACCTCATGGGCATGATCGTTGATTAACTTCGAAGATCTGCAAGGACTGGGTCTGCAAAGGGTGGGGGGAGCAAGTTCCGCAGGGGAGGTGATGGGCCCTCTGGCGGAGCAGAACCTCATCTGGACCAGACACCTTCGTTGTGGATCCGAAACGTTAATGGACTTTCATGTTCTGAGCCCTCAGGCTCCGAGCACGCACCACACGACACGTTCGCCAAATGCACGGGCGAGGCGCTTTGGGCGCACGATATGCCCTTGGGAGATACCCGCATTACACAATTATTTTTTCAATACCCGCATTACACAATTATTTTTCAATAAAGCCCAATGTGGCACGTTGTCTCTTAAGATACTTTGTCTCGACGAGACAAGAGGAAGGAATGTCAAGTAGTAGATTTGTTATTGCCTAAAGTTCAGTTATAGACGTTGGGTGCTAATGTGTTATGATTTATATGATGTTTAAAAATGCTATTTTCATGAAGTTAATAAAGGGTTTTTGCTTCGTTTTAGTTTTGGATGAGGAGAGGCTCGCTGAGGTCATGCTGAACAAATTGTATACGTGTGCTTTTTTCGAGGCTGGTCGTAAAACCACGCCCACATGCGCTTGTTTTTGCGTAATGCTAGTAGAATGACATGAACCTATCGTTAACCATATATATATTTTGTTTTAATCACAGCAACGCATGACTCTGTATAAACATGCTTTGGATTACTCATGTACACAAACCCATAAAATATATGGGTTTGTTTGGCTAAGCATACACTCTCCTCTTTGTGAGTTACATCTCTGTTTTCTCGGAGCCCAGAGAAACAATTGGTCCAAATGATAAGGAAGGGCTGACTCCCCCGAATGATAACGGTGGGAGGGACTCTCGCCAGTCGCTTCGTTCTCTCGGAGATTTTCTGATAATCGTATTTGTATATAAGTGAATGAGAATCAATGTGTTTTCAGGAAGGCTTGACGTGGCATGAGACTGGCTCTTGCTATAGATGTCTTGGCCTCCTCCGGATCTGTATAAGTTGGTTTTTAATAAAGCTGCGCCATTCCAGGCTATTGTGGACTTCTTTTGCAAACGAAGAGCTGATTCTTCACACACACACACACATATGATACTCTAATGCCATCTGTCTGGCTGTCTGTCCCTCCCTGAAACATGGAAATGTACCTGAGAGAAAAAAAATTCTTAAGTAAAAGATGCTTCAAATTAATCCAAACCTACAGAAAAATTATAATTTTTTTCAATCAGGCCAAAAAAAATGAACCATGAGGTGCATCGGCAAGAAACCGCTGCCTTGATCGCTCCCAATTTTTTTTGCTTTGCTGTTAAGAAATATATAACTTCCCATATTTGAGCTCTTTCAACCAACCCAAGAATAAAAGTCTTCACACTTTTTTTTCTTTTTTATATTGTGGTTTTTTTTTAACCACAGGCTTCTTCTTGTACTCCATAATACCCAAACTTTCTCTCAATGTATGACTTTTACACTAGTTAGTGATTCATTGTTTTTTTTTTTTATCATAATGCTCAGGAATAAAAATATTCAACAGTGAATCGGTAAATTGTACTGATAGGTTATATTTATTTATCAGTTCTTCGTTTTTCTGACGACGATTCAACCAGAATAAAATTTGAGCATTTTAACTTTTTGGAGTCCAATACATTTTGTCGAACCCTGACTGCATGATTCACTGGCAACTTCCATGCCCCTCAATTGACATAAATGCACAGGGCCATCTCACCTTCCGAGCCTCCAGCATTCGTCTGAGTGAGAGGCACACTTGTGAGAACGTGGGCCGTTCATGCGGCCTGTCCCGCCAGCATTGTTTCATCAGTTCATAGCTGCACACACAATGAAAGACTCATGTACTCTCTATGTCACATATAAATTGAACAAAAGCTAATCCTGAAACATTCATTCAAGTTATACTTAAAATTAAATTAATTCAGGAAACACATGTATTAGGCTCCACCATCATCTTACTTGACACATCTCTTTGGTTATTACTTTTTTTGTGTCCATGCCTTCCCTCTTTTCAACTCTTATTTTACTCCTTGTAGTGGGGGGCCGTGCATGGGTAATTTTTTTCTTTTCATTTCAAATTGATGCAAAAGTTTCGTTTTCAGTTCCAATTTGAAGGTAAGGGCCTAGAGAACAATTCTGGTTCGAGTGTCAAGCACTCAGATAAAAAATGGGGCTTCTGAGGACATGGGGGTTTCCTGACCCCCCACCGGCCTATGCGAAATATGGAAACTGCTCAAACTTTTGATTGGATGATCCGATCTGAACATAGAAGGTATGTATGGATTCAGGATCAGGAGTAGCAACTCGTATTTCAAGCATATTGCCCATAGAAGCAATAATATTTTGCCGGTATCAGCACATATCCACAAAAAAGACCAAGGGGAATAGGCCCGGTAAGCCGAAACATGTTTTTTAAAAATAAACTGGACAATTATACTCGGACCCAATGATATAGTGACATTTTTATTTATCTTTTACCTGTGCTACAATATGGTGGTGAGTAACTGCTTAGACAATTGCTTGAATAACTCCTTGAACAATAGTTTTAATAAGAAAGTGGCTAACAAATCGACCATATGTACATGTCAGTATTGGAAATAGTTCTGGTCCAGCTACTTCTCGCATTTGCACTTGCACAGACGTGTGCACTTCAACTTTGCCCTCATGCAGTTGCACAGAGCGCAGGTACTTGTGCAAGTGCACTTCACATCCGGGTGGAATACATCCTTGGCGAGGGGCAGCGAGGTCCAAATGGGAAGCAGCTTGCCGTCCTCTTCCTTCCACCCATGATTAGTGGGGTTGTTGACGGGCATCATGGACCTTTGGGCTGTCGTCCAGATGCTAGCTTGGAAGACACTCCTTTTGAGATGTTGATCCAAAGCATCACTCGTTGGGGGAATTCTCTCCACGTCCCGAGTCTTCTGTGAGGACACCCTCATTCGGACGAGGTCGACGTCATTGTCCTCGTTTGACTCATTGGAGTACAGCCTACAGACAAAGTTCGTTGCCACTTCTTTCAGCCTTGGCGATCTTTGGAATGGAGTGTCGACGATAGTTGCAAATTCCTCCATGAGGAGGAAAAATTCCACAATTTTTTTTAAATCTGAGTGCTTGACACTCGAACCAAAATTGTTCTATAGGCCCTTACCTTCAAATTGGTACTGAAAACGAAACTTTTGCATCAATTTGAAATGACTGAGTGTCCGGGCACCCCACTATTGCTCATAATAGGCTGAGTAGTCAGTACACGTTCACTATTGAAACAAATATGAACAAATTAACCTTTGTACCAAATTTATCAATAGGTGTGACAGAATGGGACAGAGGTAACCCACTTACCCTTGAGCTGTCTGGTGTCATGGAGTCGATTCCTGATCAGACCCTATAAACTGCCGGATTGATACCTCTCAGGCAGAGCGTTGTATCACAAAGTACACCGTCCTATCGATGGACGTTAAGCTTGGAACCCATGTGCTGGCATTAGTTTGTGGATGGTATAAAATCCCATGGTGTACCTGTCATGAAAAGTAGGTGAGCTATTACCAGTACCTTGAACAATTTCAAATTCCTGCCCATGTCAGCCCCAATTAGGCTTGTTTAGGAAGTTTGTGAAATACTTCGCCCAATCTACTTTGTGTGAAATTAATTGGGATCATTAAGATAAGTAGTAGTAGTAGTAGTAGTAGTAGTAGTAGTAGTAGTAGTAGTAGTAGTAGTAGTAGTAGTAGTAGTTGTGGTAGTGGAGGAATTATATTTACATGCTGAAAATCTCGAATCAAATAACAGTATTTGAATGAAGACAAATGTGCACTATGTTTTATATGACCAAAAATGTGAAGCAAAGAAAATCTCTTGGGTCAGCAGGTAAGATGCAGGATTATTAATTCACAAGCATTTATTTGTTTTCTAATAGGGTGTCACTGTCAGTAAGAGCTTCTACCATATTTCGGTCAAGGTTTGGTGGAATACAGAACTACTCCTCCCTCCAAGTAAGTGCAAGTTCAGTGCATGGTATAGATTCTGTTCGGCTGACTCTGGCCCCCAGGGAATGTTTTTTATTGTAGATGATGCGATTTAAGTGGAGGATCTGGGCTGGCCATTGCAATTATTAAATATTATCCTTGAACCAATATTCATAACATACGAGTAAAGTAACCACTTCGTGTTACAATAAGGTGGGTAGAGTTTGCACATTACTTGCTGGAAAAAGTATAGCCTGTATATTGCAAAAAGACTCTTTTGATGTTTGTGTGTTTAAAGGTGCCTAAAGGGAGTAAAGGTCTTAGGGGTCGAAGAGGTTAAAGGGGTCCAAATGATCTGACCAAAGTGCAGGCCAAAGGGTCAATAGGGTTCTATAAGTATCTTAAGGGTTCTCAAGGTCTAAACTCGAAAGCGTACAATAGTAGTTAGGATCCAAAGGGGTCTAAGGAGTTTAAAGGGTCAAATGAGTCTTTAAGGGGTGTAAGGGTGTATAAAGGTCAAAAGGTTCAAGGGGTCTAAAGTGTCTCAAAGGTCTAAAAGATCTAAAATGTCTAAAAATGTCTAAGCGGTCTAAAGATCTTAAGGTCCAAAGGGGTCGAAGCAATGTAAAGGGTCTAAAGGTTTAAAAGGTACATTCCAATAGTATGTAATTAATAGATGTAGTCACGGTGCAACGACGTTCAAACAGTACGTAATTAAGAGACATAATTACATAGTGTAACCTTTTCCCACAGACAGACATGAATGGCTTTTTATAGTATAGATACAGGAGTATGACAAGGTATGCCAGGCTGGTAGACATAAGTGTCCTCACCATTGTATTACATAAGTGTCCCTGCAATAGTGCGGTGTTGTACAAAATGTTACAATAAGATGCCATTATTAAGCAAATGCTGTTTTGTGGTGTGGGTGGGATATTGACATGCAGGTTGGGATAGTTCACTTTTAGTTTGGGATTGCTGTCCCCAAACTTCATAAAAATTGGTAATATTCATGTTGCTATAGGTGCCGACAGTGGCATACAAAGGATTCATATGAATCTCTTTAGTTACGTCGATTTTTACAGTCAATTTGCATTAATATTACAATTAGTGTGCAAAATGGTCTGTGAGCACAAACTATGTAGTATGCAGCACTAAAGAATATTAAGCCACCTTAACTCAATCTAGTAAACATTTTATCACTTGACTTTAGTTAAGATGAATAATTAACCTAATGATTTGATTGTAGTATCTCTTTAAAAGTAAACTGATAGTTATGATGATGAAGCTTAATATCAATTCGGCTGGCAGGATGGCCGAGGCCCAAAAGGTACACTTACTCACCTCTAAGCTGTCAAGCCTGGGTTTGAATCTTGGCCCAGCTATAAACCGTCATCCTACTGTTTCATTGGCAGGGTGATTCATCGATGTGTCCCTCGGACGGACATTAAACTGGATGTTAAATTTGATGATAAACGGGCGTCCTGTGTGCTGGCATTAGTTGGTGGCCGTTAAAGATCCGATGGTGTCCTTCGTGAAGAGTAGGCGAGCTATCGCCGGCACTCCGGCCAAATTCCAAATTCCTGCCCTGACTTCCTGAGTTGGAATGGTGACCTGACCAGGATGTTAGCCTCGTAACTGCTTTGGTAGCACTAACGCTCTGGATAGGGCATGGTACATGATGATGATGATGCCGATGATGATGATGTAAAGTTTTTTCCGTGCAATATTACAATATTTTTTCGTGCAAAAGCAAGACTCGTGCAATATCTATTTCAGAATGATAGATATACAAACAAAATGGGTTTTAGCTGCTGTTGAAAAAGTGAGCAACTAATAGATGTTGCATGCAACCAGAAAAAAAAAACACATTGCCATGCGATTAAATACTGCCACTCTATCATTTATAACGCCTGGTGTTGGCTTAGCGGTTAGGGTGCCGGCTTGGGATACCTAGGATCCTGGGTTCGAATCCCGGTCGATCACTAAATTAACGCCGGGGGGGTTGACTCAGCCTGTTTCATCCTTCCGAGGTCGGCAAATTGAGCACCAGTTCACTGGTAATTCCCTATGTGTCGCAAGAGGCGACTAACAGGATTAGCGACAGGAAGAGCATCCGGCCGTAAAACATCACTTTAAGAAGGGGACCATGGTGCCCAAAAAAAGGCCAATCCCTGCTCTGTGGGGAAAAAATGGCCTCTAAAGGTGGTTCTTCTATCATTTATAAACTCCTCAAATTAAACTTCCTGCCTATTGACCCAGAAGCATATTTCAGACAGTTACATTCCAAAACACTGGGATTAGCCAAAAGTGCAGAAAGTTTTTCAGAAAACCTGGGTGAATGGACACAAAGGAAATGTGTGTGGTGTGGCCTCCATCATGAGTACCGTAAAATGGGGTGAATAGGGACAGCAAGGTGAATAGTGACGCAAACTGAAAAAAGTTTGGAAACTTTTTTCGCTGAAAATTGATAACCATACTGATTTGTTGATATTTGGGTTGAAAGTGTTCTCTTGTTTTTTAAAAAAGCAACTTATAGTCCCTATTAACCCCATATATGGGTTAAATAGGAATAAATAGGATTTTTATGGCTGTCCCTATTCACCCCGTTTTACGGGTGAATAGGGACAGTCACTAATACAAAAAAATAATAATCAAGAAATAGGGAACGTTTGGAGAAACTTTTTATCTCATATTTTTTTTCATTGGCACCGTGGATTATATTATTATTATGGGTGCATATTATGTGCATCCATCTGAGCTATCAATTTAGCAATAAGTTGGAAACTCAGGATTGTTTTCTGATTATTTTTTTTTGTCTTAGTGACTGTCCCTATTCACCCGTAAAACGGGGTGAATAGGGACAGCCATAAAAATCATATTTATTCCTATTTAACCCATATATGGGGTTAATAGGGACTATAAGTTGCTTTTTAAAAAAACAAGAGAACACTTTCAACCCAAATATCAACAAATCTGTATAGTTATCAATTTTCAGCGAAAGAAGTTTCCGAACTTTTTTTCAGTTTGTGTCCCTATTCACCCCATTTTACGGTATCCATTGTTGTACTCAGTAACAATTACAAATCCTTCTCCATCAAGTCAATCGCCATCATTTCTTTACAGGTAAACAAATGCCGTTCAATTTGTGCTCGTACGTACATAATCACAATGAGTGGATGGAATCTCCAAGTTGACTCGTTCCGATTTGATTATACCATCGAGTAGCATATAAACCAATGGATGTGGGTTTTATTTGTCTTTAAACCGCAGAAATTATAGCTCCAAGAGAAAAGTGGCTCTTTGAAATGATTAATGTTCAAATTGTTCAGAATGGTATACATAGCGGCCTATTCAAATTTTAGATATAAAATTGGCCGCAAATGGAATTATCAAGAGTCGACTCGAAAAGGAACCCAGGACATAGGAGGACAGACATATGATCCTGTATATGACAAAGACAGAGTCTGACCTGACCACCACCACCACTACTCTGTTCTTAGTATCCCTTTAAGTAACTACTGCACTCGTGAGTATCAGCTACCAGCGTGTTCAAAAATTCTGGTAGTATAAATAATAACACAAATGGGCTGTGATGCCAGCAAAGAGATTTCAATGATAAATGTGCTTTTGTTTTCTTCCTGCATCGCATGTCGATAAAGTATAACGCGTACACTTCGTCATCACAGTTGTGTGGTGTGTCCATGCGGTATCCTTGCGGTAGCTTCTCGTAGAGCTCTGCACATGTCATTCCACAGTATGGCGTCCCACCTGGAAACACAAATATTTGTCTATGTGTCATCACTCCCTTTAGTTTCCATCTTTTCCTGTTTATTCCCTTCAATCACTCTCCCTTTCTCTTTTCCCAACTCCTTAGCCATTTATATTCCTTCATTTATTCATCCTTTGCGATTCTACCCCTCACCTTTTTCTATCCATCTCGTTCTCCTCTCTCTCTCCCCTATCATCACCCATCTGATTCTCATTATTTCCCCCTTTACAGTTCCCCTCCTCACTCTTTCTTCCTCTTGTTCTTACCAAGACTGACAATTTCCCACAGGAGAACTCCGAATGACCACCTGCACAGAAGAGGAAACACCAAACATAACAATCTGCACTGGAACAGTGAATCAACTCTCCACAAAATTCATTTTATGCAAGTTAACTCCGTACACTGGCAAGATTTCAAGACTGGCAAGACTGGCAAGACTCCACAAGAGTGGAGGGAGAGAGTGGAGAGAGAGAGTGGAGGGAGAGAGTGCAGTGAGGTAGTGGAGTGAGAGCGGGGATTGAGAGCATGGAGGGAGAGAGTGGAGAGAGTAGAGGGAGGGAGTGGAGTGAGAGAGTGGAGAAAGAGAGTGGAGGGAGAGCATGGAGGTAGAGAGTGGAGGGAGAGAGTGCAGTGAGGTAGTGGAGTGAGAGCATGGAGGGAGAGAGTGGAGAGAGTAGAGGGAGGGAGTGGAGTGAGAGAGTGGAGAAAGAGAGTGGAGAGAGTGGAGGGAGAGAGTGGAGTGAGAGCATGAAGGGAGAGAGTGGAGGGAGAGCATGGAGGGAGGGAGTGGAGTGAGAGAGTGGAGTGAGAACGTGGAGTGAGAGAGTGGAGTGAGAACGTGGAGGGAGAGAGTGCAGTGAGGTAGTGGAGTGAGGGCAGGGAGTGAGAGCAAGGAGGGAGAGAATGGAGGGAGAGAGTGGAGTGAGAGCATGGAGGTAGAGAGTGGAGGGAGAGAGTGCAGTGAGGTAGTGGAGTGAGAGCGGGGATTGAGAGCATGGAGGGAGAGAGTGGAGAGAGTAGAGGGAGGGAGTGGAGTGAGAGAGTGGAGAAAGAGAGTGGAGAGAGTGGAGGGAGAGAGTGGAGTGAGAGCATGGAGTGAGAGAGTGGAGGGAGAGCATGGAGGGAGGGAGTGGAGTGAGAGAGTGGAGTGAGAACGTGGAGGGAGAGAGTGCACTGAGGTAGTGGAGTGGGGGCAGGGAGTGAGAGCAAGGAGGGAGAGAGTGGAGGGAGAGAATGGAGTGAGAGCATGGAGGTAGAGAGTGGAGGGAGGGAGTGGAGTGAGAGCAGGGAGTGAGGGCAAGGAGGGAGAGAGTGGAGGGAGTCTTGCCAGTCTCTGGCTGCAAACACGTTTATGCATCATTAAAAGAAACCTTCCGTCAATGATCTAATAACCGGCGACATCAGATCTTACCATGCATTACCGCCTTACCATGATGACGTGAGCAAATGCCTGCTAAGTTTGAAATACCCTGTACAATGGATTTTGTGGCTCAAATAAGAGCAACTGCAATTAACTTCCAACAGGAATGAAATTTATAGCAGTTGGACATTCAGCCAGAGTTATATCACACTCTAGCAAAATAATTAATAATGCTATCCTCTAATAGAAGTACAAACAAGACAATTGCTGACAGAAAACAACTGCATTAATTAATACATGAATCCAAAGTTAAAGAAGTTTTTGTCAAGGCTCATGGAAGATCTAGAACACGGAACGGGTCAGAGCGCAACAGAACAAATGGAACAGTGGAGAGAGAGCGAGAGAGCGAGAGAGAGAGAGATAGAGATAGAGACAGAGAGAGAGAGCGAGAGAGCGAGAGAGCGAGAGAGATAGAGATAGAGCGAGAGAGCGAGAGAGCGAGAGAGATAGAGATAGAGATAGAGATAGAGACAGAGAGAGAGAGCGAGAGAGAGAGAGATAGAGATAGAGATAGAGAGAGAGCGAGAGAGAGCGAGAGAGATAGAGATAGAGATAGAGACAGAGAGAGAGAGCGAGAGAGCGAGAGAGAGAGAGATAGAGATAGAGACAGAGAGAGAGAGCGAGAGAGATAGAGATAGAGATAGAGACAGAGAGAGAGAGCGAGAGCGAGAGAGAGAGAGATAGAGATAGACATAGAGAGAGAGCGAGAGAGCGAGAGAGATAGAGATAGAGATAGAGAGAGAGCGAGAGAGCGAGAGAGATAGAGATAGAGATAGAGACAGAGAGAGAGAGCGAGAGAGCAAGAGAGCGAGAGAGAGAGAGATAGAGATAGAGAGAGAGCAAGAGAGCGAGAGAGCGAGAGAGATAGAGAGAGCGAGAGAGCGAGAGAGCGAGAGAGATAGAGATAGAGATAGAGACAGAGAGAGAGAGAGAGACAGAGACAGAGGTGGTGTGTGGGGGATGGGAGGGGGGTTTAAGGGTTGAACAGCAGGGTTGAAGGACAGAAGTAGAGGAGGTTGAAGGCCAACAGCAAAAAAAAACACCAAAAGAGGTTTAATCTCATTTGATCCTTAAAATGTTTATCTCACTTTCCACTTCAAACAGCAAATCATTTTCTGTACAGTGGGGTAAAAATACTGGAAATCTGACTGTAAATGATGGGGAGGAAGCAAAACTTTAAGTTGCAAACAAATTCAGGGCGAATATGCAATTTTAAACAAAATTACTTCAGCAACTTTACAAAATGCAAAACTTCCTCAACATCATCAATGTATGGCACGCAATGAGAATCCCATTTGTAGAATTAACAGGTATCAAATTATTTGCTTCAAATGAGTACCATCTTCTCTGAAGCTCCTAAACACATTTCCTTATGAATCTTCTACTCCTCAGGGTTTGTTTTCTTCCAGGCCACCCTAATCTGATATTTCAAAATACCTTCCTCACATCGCCAGAGTCATCTTTCTTGCCTTCACCCCCTAACTTCCCACTTCCCTCCCCTTCCCCCACCCAACTCTTCACTCACCACTTACCCCCTCCTCCCATGCACCTCATTCTTGCTTATTTTGTCATGTCCCACAAAACCACTAGTTTCAGACACTTGCTTCCTGAATGGATGCATTGCTGCGCCTGCCTGCTTCAACCACAAGGGGCCCATTTCAGGGGGCTCCAAGGAGACCCCTCATGAAACATTGTAGGCAGTGGGAACAAGTCCAGATCATGCTCCTCATCACTTTGACTCTTGTCATATCTTATACCAATGAGATATCGATCTTGGCTGATGGACAAAAGTATATGATTCATGAGAGGTATTTTAAACTATATTCTGGATCTGAAATGCCATTTGTTTGTATTGGAGGCATGTGCACATTTGCATTGTGGATCTAAATCCTAAAGCATTGCTTCATCAGGGATCTATGGCTCAGAAGAAGCATTTTAATGGAACTTACACATCACTCTTTGTCGTGTAGACACTGTAGTTGAGAGATTCAATTGCCATCCATCGAACTGGCAACCGTCCCTGCAGACCACCATATGGAAAGATTTTTGTCAACCAGAATATCCCCAAACAATGGATACAACACAAAAATGGCCTCAAATCTCAGTCATGAAAAATATTAATTTTTCCCAAAAACAGCAAAACAGCACTAACGAGAATGGCACTTGGTAGAGCGCATTACCTCCACCAGGCTGCACGGTTTACCTTTTGTATTCCACCAATAGGCCGGATATGCATCCGTAACTGAACAAAAATGTAATCGGCTTGTTCTTGTCACCTACCGAAATCATTCACCAAGTTTTGTCATAATCCGTCCACAACTTTTTGAAATATGATGTAATATATCATTTTGACCTCATCTCTCAATGGTGAAGAATCACTTAAAAATTATTATCTGACCCAGATCCAGATTCAAATCGTCACTAAAATTGAAACGATACGTCCTGGTCAGACAACCAACTTGTTCACCAAGTTTCGTCCGAATCCGCCCATAACTATTTGAAATATCTTGCACACATACAGACAAACAAACAAACAAACAGGGGTGAAAACATAACCTCCACCCACCCTCAGTGATGAAGGTAATGAAACAGATATGTTTGCTATATGGCTCTACCATGAACATGGCAGTTCCATGCTACAAGTGTGTGTGGTGGTGGCCTAGTATTGAGGACAACGAACTGCCAACTCAGAGGGTGAATCCAACTGGAGCAGAAATATTAAGAATTTGGATTCTCGGCTTCAGGAAGCTGGCTGATATATAGCCTCATAGTGGGGCGGCTTAGCCCAAATATTCAAAAGAATTGTGCATTTTGTGAGGAAAGCACCAAATTTGGCACACTAGTAGACTATCATATTATGAAAAGATCTGGATATTGGGCCATCTCAGATTCAGAGATTTGATTTTTGCAAGATTTGCAGATTTTGCAAGCTGAGATTGCAACGCCAGGGACGGCCGACTCCTTCCTACGAGCTGCCCACGTCACCCGCACAAGAAGAGCTCATCAAATCACTGCAGCGGCACTGCACATCCTGCAACACCGTGCGTATGAACGCCACTGTATGACATATGCTGATGATGCAGAAGACCTGCCTGAGTTCGAAGACTGGTGCCACCAGACAGGAGAAGACATTCCCAACTTTCAGTACTGGGCAACTGTGCTGGAACTAGAGATGTTGGTACTGGTCTACGTGCGTTCTCTGCGGCAGGCTTCATTCACGACGTACCTTGATGCCCTGACGGAACTGGTCCCATGGTTCCATGCCTTAGACCACACACACTATGCCAGGTGGGTCCCTGTTCACCTGAGGGACACGGTTGCACTCCCAATGAAGCACCCAGACGTAGCCAGAGAATTCAGGGCTGGCAACTTCACTGTGCAGAAGACGAAGAAGGTGTTCTCTTCGATCCCAATCGAATCGAAATCTTGCAAAAATCAAATCTCTGAATCTGAGATGGCCCAATATCCAGATCTTTTCATAATATGATAGTCTACTAGTGTACCAAATTTGGTGCTTGTATCACAAAATGCACAACAGGTTTGCTATGCTGCTACACTATCAGGAGAATTACTAACAATACATCACCATTGGAGTATGAGAGTATAAAACCAGCTGGATCACGAAGGGTGAAATTATACCTACAGTCTACAGATCCAGGTGTATTTACAACTTGCACAAAATAGCACAAGTTTTGACCTTCTCATCACCCCATGCTCCCATCCTCCTTCCCTCCCCTATTCCTATCTCCCTCCAAACCCTCTTTACCTTCGCTTTGCACACTTATTGTACTCTCCTACCTCCTTTTCTTTCTCATACCATCCCCATTCATTCCTTTTTTTTTTAACTTATCCTCCTGCTCAATGCAAATGCAATAACTTGTTCTAGCCTAACGTGGTGCAAGTCAACGGTTCATAGTTGGTTCGTAAATGACTTTAGACACCAAGATGCTGCTCAAACAACAGGTCTGCTCAAATTTCCCCAAAGTAAAAAAAAAACAAATCAATGTGCTAAATTGTAAAAGAATGCTTGAATAAAACACATCTATAACATCAGCAATAGCAATCTAGTCTTCATAAAGACAGGATGCATCAGGGGAATTATAAGAGCAATTAATAATGGTCTGAATCAAATGTCGATATAGCAACGGAGGACATCAACAGGACATTCATTTGAGGTATGCTAACCACTGTGGGAAGTAAGAAGCTGACGTTTCAGGCGTTAACCCTTCATCAGAGAAAAAAAAGAGCCGATAACCTATTTTACTCCGACGACCAGTTAATGCACAAAATGGCAGCTTCTTCTTTCTTCCCACGGCATAGTCAGGTTCACTATGTTTTTTCGTTCAAAATTTTTGGAGATTAGCAAAACTACACATTTTTGGAATATTCAGAGCATGAGGAATCCCAAAATTAATGTTGGCATTTGCGTAGACACCTTTGCGAAAATGACCCTCAGGACAGTGATGAAGATCTGTAAAAGCATATTCCTGAACGGTATAGACCTCGTAGATCCTGTGTATGGGACTTATAGTTCAATCTGATACTAACAAGGAGCTTTCTTGCTTTATAAACCCAAACCTATAACTTCAAAGGACTTGCAATATCATGTATTATGTAATACAGTTATATCACAAATATAAAGACAATGGTTTTCAATCACCTTTGTTTGTTGCTTTTCTATAATCCTGAGCACTATTTTGAGGCCTTTATTGGATTCCTTGACCCAGAAAACATAGGATTAGCATATTTAATTAAGTTTCGAGGTTGACTAGAAGCCGAGATCACGCAAAATATGTATTTTATGGCGGCCATTTTGAAAATCCAAAATGGCGGCCATGCAGGTGTCTGTGCAAATGCCAACATTGATTTTCAGATTCTCCATGCTCTGAATATTCCAAAAATGTACAGGTTTGCTAATCCCAAAATTTTGAACGAAATTATATTTGTTAACATAGTGAACCTGACGATCTTCATCACTGTCCTGAGTGTCATTTTCGCAAAGTTGTCTACGCAAATGTAAACATTAATTTTGGGATTCCTCAGGCTCTGAGTATTCCAGAAATGTATAGTTTTGCTCATCTCCAAAAAATTTGAACGAAATTATATTTGTTAACATAGTGAACCTGACTAACAGGTAACATACCTTAATCAACGGCCTTTTGATTTCGTCCATTGGTCTAGCTGTCTGCTGACGCAGATTGATACGAGCCTTCACCAGCAAGCAAGACTACTTTTTCATTCGAAAAAATTTCAGAGAGGTATGCTCCAAAAAAACAAACAAAAAAACCCCCCAAAAAACATCCAAAACATCGCTTAACCTTCTATCCCACGGCAGGTATCATACCTCTCAACATTTGGTTGAGAAAATGGTCCTTAAAATCTAAGCAAGTTGGTACCAGCTGCTCCAGATGAACAATTATATACATTCATGTGGGAAGAGGAGCATGTGCTCGATTGAAATGTTCTACTGGCACGAAAGGCTCTTTTGCCCGACTCCTCTTTGGTGAGGTTTCATATTGCAAGTCAAATGATAGCGTGGCAGGTAAGGTCTCCAGGTGACAACGGTATAACTAACTGCACATATTCCTCACACATCAGCGCAGTAAGCTTGAGAAAACAAACACAAGCGCATAAAGCTCTGGAAATAATTTGAATAGAGAAACCGAACGTTAGACAAAAGTAATGCGCTTTAGTGAACACCTCTTTTACTCATATATCTTGTCCTTTACAAACACTTAATTACCTCCACCACTGAAGGTGGATGGAGGTTATGTTTTACCCCTGTCTGTTTTCTGTGAGCAGGATATCTCAAAAGGTTGTGGACAGATTCGAGTTGTGGACAGGATATCTCAAAAGGTTGTGGACAGATTCGAGTTGTGGACAGGATATCTCAAAAGGTTGTGGACAGATTCGAGTTGTGGACAGGATATCTCAAAAGGTTGTGGACAGATTCGAGTTGTGGACAGGATATCTCAAAAGGTTGTGGACAGATTCGAGTTGTGGACAGGATATCTCAAAAGGTTGTGGACAGATTCGAGTTGTGGACAGGATATCTCAAAAGGTTGTGGACAGATTCGAGTTGTGGACAGGATATCTCAAAAGGTTGTGGACAGATTCGAGTTGTGGACAGGATATCTCAAAAGGTTGTGGACAGATTCGAGTTGTGGACAGGATATCTCAAAAGGTTGTGGACAGATTCGAGTTGTGGACAGGATATCTCAAAAGGTTGTGGACAGATTCGAGTTGTGGACAGGATATCTCAAAAGGTTGTGGACAGATTCGAGTTGTGGACAGGATATCTCAAAAGGTTGTGGACAGATTCGAGTTGTGGACAGGATATCTCAAAAGGTTGTGGACAGATTCGAGTTGTGGACAGGATATCTCAAAAGGTTGTGGACAGATTCGGCCGAAACTTGATGGACAGGTTGCGTGTGTGACAAAGACAAATTGTTTTTACATTTTGGTGAAGATCTGGATCCAGGTAGGATATCTTTTTTTTGACAAGAACAAGCGATTAGTTTTTGGTTCAGGTCTGAAACCAGATCAGGCCTATCAGTGGGATACAAAACGTAAACTGTTCAGCCTGGCAGAGGTATGCTCTCTATCAAGTGCCGTTCCAGTTGATGTAACGAATGATGGGAGCAGCAGAATGAATTGGGAAGTGTACAGAAACATTTTGTCTGCCGATGTGCAAGAAAATGCCTCCAAACTCATTGGGCGGCACTTCACCATGCAGCAAGACAATGACCCAAAACACACCGCCAACGCAACCAATGAGTTCATCAGGGGAAGAAGGTGAGAAGGCTTTAGACTGGTCAAGTCAATCTCCTGATTTAAATCGAATGGAGCATGAATTTCACTTGCTGAAGAGACTCAAGTCAGAAACCCCCCAAAACAAACAACAACTGAAAAAAAAATGTAAAGGCTTGTCAAAGCATCTCACAGGAAGATATCAAGAGTTTGGTGATTGTCAATGGGTCACCGGCTTTATGCAGTTATTGCATGCAAGGGATATGCAACCAAATACTAATTGTTATACTATTTTAATTTGCCCTTAAATTCATCTGTTCTAATACTTATGCTGACCTAAGATGGGGAGATGGAACATAAAATGTGTTATTGTTCTACAATGGTAAAACATATATCCAAATAAATACCAGGATATAAAAGCTGACCGTCGGTACTCTTGCCTCATATTCATATTTTGATCTCAAATCCAACTTTCTTATAACATAACATATATATAATATATATATATATATATATGCATATCATAAAACAGGAGTGTCTGTCTGTCTGTCCATCCGTCTCGAAACTACTCCCTCAGTTTTGGGGCTAGCCCTGCCAAACCTTCTGTGGAACATTTTGGGGTCTTAGCGGGTGTCCTAAGGTAGGTAGGAGGATTCACAAATTCCTCAATAAAATTATGATTTTGAAATTAACTCGATATGAACCTGCCCCGAATCCGGAAGTGAGCAGATAACGACAATAGGCTGGTTTGATAATATCTCAATACAATTGTGATTTAACCCAGTATTTTGTAATAGTATTAATCTATGATTCATTCACATTTCCTTGTTCATATTAAAATTCAATATCTTTAACTTCATTCCAAACAGCATTATTCCAAGCGGGCATTATGAAAGCTCGCTTGGAGTTTGCAAAAAAGCACCTAAAGGACTCTCAGACTGTGAGAAACAGAATTCTGTGGGCTTTCATGTGTCTTTCACTGAGGAGAGGCTTCCGTCAGGCCACTTTGCCATAAAGCCCAGATCGGTGGAGTGTTGCAGTGATGGTTGTCCTTCTGGAAGTTTCTCCCATCTCCACACAGGCTCTCTGGAGCTCAGCCAGTGTGACCATCGGGTTCTTGGTCACCTCTATTACCAAGGCCATATTACCAAGAGTCCAGGTTGTTCCAAACTTCTTCCATTTAAGAATCATGGAGGCCACTGTGCTCTGGGAACCTTCAATGCAGCAGAAAGTTTTTTGTAGGCTTCCCCAGATCTGTGCCTCGACACAATCCTGTCTCTGAGCTCTGCAGGCAATTCCTTCGACCTCATGGCTTGGTTTTTGCTCTGATATGCATTGTCAGCTGTGAGACGTTATATAGACAGGTGTGTGCCTTTCCAAATCATGTCCAATCAATTGAATTTACCATAGGTGGACTCTAATCAAGGTGAAGAAACATCTCAAAGATGATCAAGAGAAATGGGAGGCACCTGAGCTAAATTTCAAGTGTCATAGAAAAGGGTCTGAATACTTATGTAAATGTGATATTTCAGTTGTTTTAAAAAAATTAATTTGCGAAACTTTTTAAAATCCTGTTTTATCTTTGCCATTATTGGGTATTGAGTGTAGATTGATGAGGGAAAAAATGAATTTAAACGATTCCACCATAAGGCTGCAACATAACAAAATGTGAAAAAAGTGAAGGGGTCTGAATACTTTCTGAATGCATTGTATATATTATATACTAGCAGAAGTACCCGGCATTGCCGGGCGGGGGAGGGGAGGGGAACGGGGGAGGGGGAAGGGGAACGGGGGGGAGGGGAGGAGAGGGGGGAGGGGGGAATGGGGAAGGGGAGGGGGAAGGGGAGGTGGAAGGGGAGGGAGAAGGGGGAGGGGGAAGGGGGAGGGGGAAAAGGAGGGGGAGGGGATGGGGAAGGGGGAGCTGGGAGGGGAGAGGGAAGGGGAGGGGAAGGGGGAGGGGGGAAAGGAAGGGGTAGGGGGAGGGGGAGGGGAGGGCCAGTCAACAATGACGTTGCAGTTCTCATGGTAGGAGAGCAGCCCAACAATCGCGACATCGTCCTGCATCTTCGCAACAACAGCACGAAGCGGATTTTGGAGACTCACCGATCCTGTGACGCCCTCCAGTACCGGCGTTGCCGGGCGGGGGAAGGGAGACCCGTACATTCCCAACCCGTACATTCGCCCTCTCGACTCAAGCTCACTCGGACAAAAGCCTCGCACAAATTACACCGTGAAGGCCCAATGGCCATGTCTATGCCACAAATCAAGAACGTGAGCGAGTCTGGCGCACTGAATTGAAAATATATAGAACGCTCATACTCCGTGAAAAGTGAAGCCGCCGTGTCGCCATCTTGGTTAGCACGACTCGACCAACTCGCTTCGCGGATCTCGTTTGTTTTGAACGTGTCCCAGATTTTAAAAGCCAGACAACTGTTAAAATGCCATTTTGTGCGGCAATAAACTGCTCCAATCGGTTACGGAAGGGTTGTGGAAAGACGTTTCACAGCTGTTTCAAAGACGTTTAATTCATATCGCACAAAATCGAGAAAAATCGACAGAAAACACGATCGCATAAAAGGTGAAAAAACGCAATCGCTTTTCGCTCTGAATTACGTGCAAACGCGTGACGGAAATCACCATCGCCCAGCATCGAGTGCCAACCAAGATGGCTTGTGCCTTCACAAACAAATCAGTCCAATAATGAGTATATATATACAGACTTGGAATTTAATATGGAATTTTTTTTTTTTCTTGACGGGTTTATTTTCTTAACTCAGTATATCAATCTGGTGAGTTTCTTTTACACTTTGGTGATTTATTTGTTAAAAGAACCATGTCATTGATTGTCTGTTGCAGCAAGAAGTCAACAACAGGATTATATCACAGGTGGCGTGGCAAAATGTACGGACAGGTGCATTTGACGATTGGCTTTACAGTCGGGTATACAAGGGTTGTTGCGTTCTGTATTAGTGGAAAACAACTGCTGCACGTCTCCAAAAGTTATTGCCGCTTCCTCTGGAGATGGTCCGTCAACTCGACAATGCTGTTTGTCATGGAGTGGTGGCTTTACGAAATTACGGCATGAAAGAGCGTGCTATTGCTCGGCAGTATGGCATCACTCAAGGTCAGGTGTCAAAGATCCTGAAACGAAATGCTCAGAGGGGTGTCCCTACTCCAATACCGAGGCCAGGATGTCCCCGCAGAACCACAAGGAGGGATGATCGCCAGTTGCACCGGTTAGTCCGCAATGGCCGTACCAAGTCAGCTAATCGGCTTAGGGCTGAGTGGCAGCAACTGACAAATGTGCCTGTATCCAGAAGGCTAGTCAACCAACGACTGGTTCAAGCAGGCTATCGTGCCAGGCGTCCCCTGAGAAAGCCACGCCTGACCAGACAACACCACCAGCACCGATGGCAGTGGGCCAGAGAGCACCGTCAATGGCAGCCAGGACACTGGAATCACGTGATCTTCAGTGACGAGTCTAGATTTCTGGTCTATCGTCAAGATGGCCGCGTCCGAGTGCGCAGACAAGTGCATGAAGCCGACAACAAAGATTGTATAGTGCCAAGAGTCCAAGCTGGAGGTGGTGGGGTGACCGTTTGGGCTGCTTTTCATGCAGGGGGCAAAACAGACCTGGTTGTTCTGAATGGAAACCTGAACCAGTTCAAGTACAGGGCCATTCTGGAAGAAACATTGCTTCCATTTGCTCGTGCAGCCTTTCGAGGAAACTTTGTCTTCCAAGATGACAATGCACGGCCTCATCGTGCTTGCATGATCCAACACTTTCTTGCTGACCGTGGTGTAGAGCATATGGAGTAGCCTGCCATGTCCCCGGATATGAATCCGATAGAGAACTTGTGGGCAGAATTAACGCGTCAAATCGACCACTTGGACCAGCAGCCGACCTCTGTGCAGTGAATTGCAGCAGGCTATTGCCACTGCATGGCAAGCGATTCCTGTCCAAACCTTGGCAAATCTCCTGAACAGCATGCCTCAACGTCTACGTGCTCTCCTGAATGCTCGTGGGGGTTACACGAAGTACTGAACTGTAATTTTACTGTCCGTACTCCCAGTCGTAATTTAACTTTTGTTTTTGTTAAAAAAAATTTTGGCTAATGTGCAAAATAAAGAGATACTTCTGGAAAACGAACAGAAGTTTAACACAGTACTGTCCATGAATTGAGTTCGATATCAGTTTGCATCACTTTCAAGGATCAATGTATTTGTTTCGAAATGTCAAATGTGGTTTTTGTTTCTTTTAAAGGTCACATTAACAAAATCTGGAATAATTTCAACATAATTCCAATGAACTTTTGGTTCTAAGACATCTTGAAAAGTAAGTTTACACCCACAAAAAAATATTCCATATTAAATGCCAAGTCTGTGTATATATATATATATTTATATATATATATATATTGTTATGTCTGTGGTAGAGCAATATGTAGAGCAGTTAGACCTAAGTAGGTAACATGCTTTGTGTGTCACGGTAAGGAAAACTACCTTGTAATAAGTCCATGTGTAGGCGTTTTGGTCAGCTAAGATGTATGATTGTGAATCTACCAGGAGATTCGTGTGTTAAGTAGAGTTAGGGATTAAAGAGTAGCACCCCTGTGTGTCCTCACCTGGTTAGCCAAACCTTTATCCCTTTTGGCACTGCAGACCAACATAGACATTCGTACAAGTCCCTAGCGCAACACTAAATAACGCCCTCCCCTGACATGACTTAGGAAGGAAACCAGGCCAGGACACCGCCGATAATGGCTGCCGCCATCTACACCTTCAAGAGGCCTATCCACTTCGCATAGCACGTGCTACGACCACGGAGTAGGGGACGGGAGTGAGAGTGACGCAGTGGGCGTGACCTGAGCGAGCCGGCGAGTCGGTGGAGGAGACCGATTGGTTGGCAGCGCGCCAGAGCTGACGTCACCGGCCGAGGCGATACAGAGAGCCGAACGCCATTGCGCAGTTGAGACTCGCTACATTCCTGGCGCAGTCGAGAGCAGTTGGATTTGTGGTTGAGAGTTGGATCGAGAGTTCGTGTGCGCAGTTGGCAGTGAGCAGTTTGAGTCACGAGTTGGGTGAGGAGGGTCAGAACGAGTCAGTTGTGAGTTGGATCCCGAGTTCAGGCAGTTCAGATCGGAGATCCTGAGATGAGGTGCGCACAAGTTAGAGTTCGGAACGGGAGAGTTCGTTTGAGGTGCGCACGAGTAGAGTTGGCAGATCCCGAGTGCAGAGGGAGAGCCCGAGTGGAGCTCGCTGTCCTGCTGTCGACCTCGTGGTGATTGGCGTGTGGAGCGAGGCCTTGTGGGACTTGGAGCGAAGAACCTCGTGGTGTGCGGTCGGGCCGAGCGGAGCAGGGTTGGACAGCAGCCAAGGAAGACGACGAGACAGATAAGCCCGAGTTCCGCGTACATTTTGCACACATGACGTGTTCTTTTTGTTAATTCATCCCCTGTTTGTATTTGATATCTGGTGTGCGGGATCCCGAAGTAGGATATTTTATTACCGGCGCGTGCTTTTACTGTCCTTGCTTTTCCGAATAAACCCTTACATTATTTTCTGTACATATTTCTGAATGCAGTTTACCGGGTGGTTGATTTCAATAGATAAGGCTGCGGGGGCTCTCGCCGTTCCCCTCCATTCCGCGCACTTGGGGCTTTTGGTTTTGGAATCCGCCATTGAGTTTTCGCCTCGGAAGTTAAAGCCTTCGTGATCGGCAATCCGCAACTCTGGTGTTAATCGGAGTTGCGCGACAATATATATATATTGTTATGGATTTGAGAATGGTGTTTTTTTATTGTAATTGTAAAATATCACCCTCCTTCCTCCATTTGTTGTGTATAAAGGTCAAAGGTCGTTCCCGTTAGTTATTCCATATACCACACATAGCCAATCATAGATTTCCTCCTTGTTCAGTAGTTATCTCTTTATTATGTGTATTAGGTTAAGGACCTGTCTTCCATTAATTAATACTGCATTGCACCGAAGTGGAATAAGGTAGATTCCCTTCCCATTCCCCTTTTGGTCACGAATTGCCAACAGCTATTGGGCGGCTTTCTGCATTCCGCTGTTGCTTTGTGGTTTCCGCCGCAAAACTCCATTGACCACGCGGTCGGAGCGGAGAGGAAAGGGGAGGAGCCGCCAAATCCAGGGCGTTGGCCGCCGCTCGTCATCACAAGATGGAGCCAACGAGCCCAGACCCGCCAATCAGGACTGGTGGGAGACCAGGAAGGGCGTGGCGCGGGTTGATGTCGGGGCGCACTATAAAAACGCGCGCGCAAGCCTTTTTAGGGAGTTGGTTGGACCAAGTCGAGAGTTGCGTAAGAGGAGGACCAGGAGTGTGGCGTTAAGTGACGTTGAAGTGGCGTTGAGTGGCGTTGAGGTGGTGTTGCAGTGGAGCTGAGGAGCCCAGAGTCCAGAGTTCGGGAGAAAACGAAGCGCCCCAGTCCGCTCGCGGTGAACGATACGCGCTCGCGGCCTGCAAGTTTTCCCGCCACAACGCGCGTCGACTCCTGGAGCCGGACCTCGACGCCGACCGTTGCCTGGGCCTTCCCATTCCTCCTTCCAGTCATTCCTGCCTCCATTCCCCAGTCGTGTAAGTGTGCTCGTAGTCTGTCTTTTGTCTTGTCCTGGGGTACTAAGTAAGACTGTATAGGTAAGCTAAGGTGCACTGTGTCCGCTTCTTCTTCTTCTGTTTTTATTTTATTATCCTTCCTCCTCCTTGGTTTCTTTTAATTGTGTAAATATTAGTAATAAATTATATTTGTCTTTCATACCTTTTGCCTTCTTCTTCTTCTTCACATCCGTCGTCTTTGTCTTTTCCAAATTGAATACCTGTGGCACGATTTGGCCAACGTTCAGGAATCGGGTCTAGTTATTGTTAATAGTTCGTGCCGCGGTTGCTAAAACCGCTCGGCAATTAACATCTGTCCGCGGTACGAACGGGGCTGTGCCACCGGCCTTTCCGGAGGTCGCTGTACAGCGTCAGGGACCACGTCGGTCAGTCATAAACGAGGGGACTAATCCCCCCCCCCCCCCCCGATAATGGGAACAGAGGCCGACGTTGGGTTCCGCAACAATATATATATACAGATATATATACAGATACATATATACATAAATATATATAGATATATATATACATACAGTCACGTGAAAAAGTAAGTACGTACACCCCATGTAAAGTTTTGACTTTTTCAACATATTTCAACATACAGCTATTTGATCTTCATTTCAACAATATTGATAGATAAAGGTGATATTTGGAGCTATGCTCTCACGATAAAGCCGGACAAAATGGACGACACCAGGAACGAAGTTTCACTGAGCTATTTATTTCTAGCTCAACTCAAAAGCACTGAAAAGCCCGATAGAACGGGCGGCAATTTATAACCAAAGTTCACCACACAAAAGCCACGCCTCTCAGGCGGGGCGTGGTATGCAAATCGGTAAGCCACGCCTCTCAATGGGGCGTGGTATGCAAACCAAGTGTCCGCCCGGGCAAGGCAAGTACGGGCAAGTCCGGACAAGCCCGGGCAAGTGACCGCCCGTCGGTTACGTCATCGGCCGGTGCAAGGGGATTGTGTAATGCTTCCGGTAACCGCTACAATATAATATAACAAATATCATGAAACATTTACATTTTGTGGTCCATTGTATAATTTGTTGTGAATATGAGAATGTTTTTTTTTGTTGTTGTTGTTATTGTGTAAATTGTTGTTAAAATATCGCCCTCCTTACTCCAGTGTATAATAAAGGTCAAAGGGCGTTCCCGTAGTTAGTTAAATAAAGCATACATGAAGGACACCATAATATCCCTGTTCAGTAGTTATTTCCTTATTATGTGTATTAGGGTAAGGCCTTGTCTTCCATTAAGATGATACTCCATTGCACCAAGTGAAATAAGAGTAGATTCCGTTCACATTCCCCTATAGTCAATTGCCAACTACATCCCCTCCAAGCCTCAATTGCCAACTGCACTGGGCAGTTTGTCAGGTTTGCTACAGCTGTGGGTTGTTGATTTCACCCAAAGACTCCATTAGCCACGAGGTGATCTCGGAGCCGAAGGTGGGAGGAGTCGGCCCAGCGCCGGGAACAAGGCGTGTCCTTGCCAACGCCTCCTCTAAGGGCGGGGTCGGGAGGTCGCGCGACCAACCAGGGCCGAGGTGACCTCACCGATGGGCGTGTCCTGGACACCAGCGTCTTGATCGCCTGAGGCGCTATAAAGAGCGCGCGCGGAAGCCTTTGAGGAGAGACGTGCAAAAGAGAGATGCGTCAGAGAGTTGGCAGTACACAAGCAGCGCAAAGCAGAGAGGAGGGAGAAGGAGTTCTGAGAGCAAGCATTGAGAGAAGGAGTTCTGAGAGCAAGCATTGAGAGAGAGTCCTGAGAGCAAGCAAGAGGAGTACCACGAGCAGTACCAGCAGCTTTAAACTCCACCAAGCAGCGTTGGCTCCACCAGGCAGCTTTAACTCGACCGGCGGAGCTCGTCCCGCGGCAGCTCGCACGACCGCAGCTTGGGCGTTGACGGCGGTGCCGACCGTGGCCGCGGAGGAACGGAGCTGCCGCTCCCGGCCCGACCGTGACCCAGTTCCAGTGGACCTTCCTCTCCCTCCAGCCATCCACCTCCTGCCATTCCTGTCATCATTCCCCGCGTGAGTCTGTCTTTGTTTGTTCTATCCCTGGGTATTAATTAAGCCTGTATAGTTAAGCTAAGTTTCGCTGTGTTGCCTTGCCTCTTCTGTAAATTATTTTATTATCCTTCCTTCTCCTTGGTTTTTTTGGTCTTGTAAATAGTAAATAAATTATATTTGTATTCCTTACCCTTTGTCTTTCTTCTTCTTCACATCCTTCGCTTTAGTCTTTTCCCCATTGAATATCTGTGGCGCGATTCGGCCAACGTTCAGGAATCGGGTTAGTCGGGGTAACTGTTAGGGCCGCGGCGCCATCCGCTCGGCAAAACAACATCCTATCCACGGTCCGTAACAATATATATACAGATATATATACAGATATATATATACAGAAATATATATAGATATATATATACATACAGTCACGTGAAAAAGTAAGTACACCCCATGTAAAGTTTTGACTTTTTCAACATATTTCTACATACAGCTATTTGATCTTCATTTCAACAATATTGATAGATAAAGGTGATGTTTGGAGCTATGCTCTCACGATAAAGCCGGACAAAATGGACGACACCAGGAACGAAGTTTCACTGAGCTATTTATTTCTAGCTCAACTCAAAAGCACTGAAAAGCCCGATAGAACGGGCGGCAATTTATAACCAAAGTTCACCACACAAAAGCCACGCCTCTCAGGCGGGGCGTGGTATGCAAATCGGTAAGCCACGCCTCTCAACGGGGCGTGGTATGCAAACCAAGTGTCCGCCCAGGCAAGGCAAGTCCGGGCAAGTCCGGACAAGCCCGGGCAAGTGACCGCCCATCGGTTACGTCATCGGCCGGTGCAAGGGGATTGTGTAATGCTTCCGGTAACCGCTACAATATAATATAACAAATATCATGAAACATTTACATTTTGTGGTCCATTGTATAATTTAAATAAACATAAATGCAAATTTCGCATGTGGAAAAAGTAAGCACACCCCTCCATTTATCACTACTTCAAATACCTAAAATTAGAATCAGGTGCACCAGCTCAAGTGCAAATGATTAGAACATTGTTAGAGAGGATCTTGAAGGAACCTGTCTTATTTAAACCTCAGACATTTAGTTTGGTTTGCTCTTTGTTGTTGAAGTGTGCGGCGTCACCATGCCTTGATCAAAAGAGCTCTCTGAGGCCTTCAGAAAGAAGGTTATAGATGCCTACGAGTCTGGGAAGGGATTTAAAAAGATCTCCAAACAATTTGAAATCAATCATTCGACTGTCCGGAAGATCATCTACAAGGGGAGAAGATTCCAAACAACTGCCAACTTGTTCAGGCCAGGCCGCCCCAGCAAGTTCAGCCCGAGAGCAGACCACAAGATGCTAAAAGAAGTCTCTAAGAACCCCAGAATGTCATCACGGGACCTACGGGTAGCTCTTGCCACTGTTGATGTCAACGTGCGCGAGTCTACCATTAAAAAGAGGCTGCACAAATTTGATCTACATGGGAGGTGTGCCAGGAGGAAACCTTTGCTGTCCAGAAAGAACATTAGGGCAAAACTAAAGTTTGCCAATGAACACCCAGGCAAAGACCAGCACTTCTGGGACAATGTGCTCTGGACAGATGAGTCAAAGGTAGAGCTATTTGGCCACAGTACCAGAAGACATGTTTGGCGAAAACCAAAGACAGCATTTGACCACAAGAACCTGATACCAACTGTAAAGCATGGTGGTGGAAATATTATGGTTTGGGGCAGCTTTCCTGCATCAGGGCCTGGGCTGCTCATCATCATAGAATCCACTATGAATTCTTCATTGTACCAGAGGGTGCTTGAGGATAATGTGAGGCCATCTGTCGGAGAGTTGAAGCTCAACCGAAGGTGGACCTTGCAACATGACAATGACCCTAAACATACCAGTAAATCCACCAAGGAATGGCTGAACAGAAAGAAATGGAGGGTTCTGGAATGGCCAAGTCAAAGCCCGGATCTAAATCCCATCGAGATGTTGTGGGGGGATGTGAAACGAGTTGTGCATGCAAGAATCCCCTCAAACATCGGACAGCTGAAATAATTCTGCATGGAAGAGTGGGCAAAAATTTCTCTTAGTCTATGTCAGAGACTGGTAGACAGTTATAAGAAACGCCTACTTGAGGTTGTTTCTGCCAAAGGGGGCAATACCACGAGCCAAGGGTGTACTTTTTTTTTCTTTCTTTTTTTTAAATACTGAATCGAGGCTCGTGAAAGAGCTAACATTTACTTCACAAACAAATCAACCAGACAAACAAAATATATAAAAAAAGGGAGCGGAAGGCAAGATGGGGAGAGAAGGGGAAGCACACAAACACAACATTTGAGAGCAGGGAGATGTGTGGGAGGGAGAGAGCTTGGGGGAGGAGGCATGGGAAGGGTGGGGGGGGGGGTGGTAGAAGTATAAAATACAAGGACACCAAGGACTTCCAGGACCGAAGTTGGTATTTCAAAAAAGTGGAATTGGGGTGAAATAAGCGGGGGTAGAAAAGATCAAGGTTTTGGATGGGGTAAGATAAGAGATGGTGGTGAACAGCTGTTTTAAAGACCTGGAGGGTGGAGTGGGATTGTAGAGAGTGAAGGAGTTTGTTCCAGAGGCGGGAGAAAAGAGGAATGAAGGAGTGAAGGTGAGCAGAGAGTCTTGATTTTGGCAGTTTAACCATAAGAGGGTTGCAGGCAGATCTTGTGCGACCTGTAGGAATATTTGCGGGACAGAGCCCAGAGAGAGCTGGGGGGGCAAGGCCAGACAGGAGTCGCTAGAAGACGGAAAGACCACCAACCTGCCTGCGGTGAGTGAGTGAGAGGCCCTTGGAGTTAGCTTCATCGTGGGAGATTCCAATGATTCTGAACGCTTTGGTTTCAACAGCGTGAAGACGAGCTAGGTGTGAGGCAGGAGCACCAGCCCAGAGGGGAGCAGTATTCCATTGAGCTGCGGATGAAAGCCTTGTATGTGGTGAGGAGCCCAGGTGTGCCAAGGAAGGACTTCGCACGACGGAGGATGCCCAGTCGGCGACTGGCTTTGGAGGCCGGATTTGAAATGTGGTTTTCCCAGGAAAGATCATGGCAAATAGTGAGACCCATAGAAATACTTACTTTTTCCACATGCGAAATTTGTATTTATGTTTATTAAAATTATACAATGGACTACAAAATGTAAATGTTTCATTATATTTGTTATGTTATATCACCGTTATCTATCAATTTTGTTGAAATGAAGATCAAATAGCTGTATGTTGAAATATGTTGAAAAAGTCAAAACTTTTCATGGGGTGTACTTACTTTTTCATGTGACTGTATATATTGTTATGAATTTTGGGTAGGGGCACATATAGATTTATGTAGATCTGCATAGTAGGTGTCCGGCTCTCGTGATAGGGAATCTTAATGTAATAATTTCTGCAGCCCGAATGTCGGAGTCAGCTGCCTATCTGTGTCCCCGCCATGAGGAGGCGGGGCATGTTAAGTAGTTCTACGGTTTATGCTAATTCCCCGGTGTGTCGGCCCCTCTGTGATCATTCCGGTGTCCCTTATGGCAACACATCACATACATTAGCTAGGCCCATTCGCGCACACATTAATTAATTCCCCCACCGCCACAATGACTTACGGAAGAACAGACCGGAAGCGGCCACGTACAACGGCGACATGGCAGGCAAACATCGAACAGGCAGGCTGAGAGCCACGCCCAGGTGAACTCGTGATTGACAGGGGGGAGAGGCGAGCAACAACCCGATCACCGATTGGAGAGGAAGGGAGATGAAGGACGTGTCACACTGATTGGCCACCGAAAATGACGTGCGACCGATAACGTAACACCAAAGGCGCGAGACGCTCGGCCAATCAGTGCGGAGGGCGCAAAACAGCACCCCAACAAACAATGCACTGATTGGCAGAGAGAGAGAGAGAGAGAGAGAGAGAGAGAGGTGACGTCAGACGACGTCTGATAAAAGTAACCGAAGACGGACATTTTCTCTCTTCCCTCTTCGCTCTTCACCTCTGCCTGCCCCTTCCTGCCGTTGGAGACCGTTCCTTTCTTCTCCTGTTGCCCTTTGCGCGTTCCTGTGCCGACGGACCTCTCATCTTGGTTCCGGACGAAGGGCGACTCCGCGTGGACAGGTCCGGGCATGGCCGGAGGAGCGAGCTGCATGCGACCCGTTCGAGTCGCACGGAGGGCCGGTGGAACGCCCGCAGACGGGACCGAGCGGTTCGCGTCGGACGGAGCCTGACAGAGCTAAGCCAACACAAACGTGCCACACAACATTTGCTTTTATTCATCCTTCCATTGTCTTGTATTTGAAGTCTGTGAGTGGGATCCCAACCTCGGTTTTAGTTATTTATCGTCGCGTCCATTGTTCTAGGGTTCCGTAAAATATACGCGTTTCTTTTTGTACATAATTCCGTTTTCGTTTGTGAGTTACTTCTCAAAGGGTGAAGACATCGTCACGGACCGTCAGGTAAGTCGGCATTCTCCCCCAAACCCCCCTGCTCGCGTATCGTCCGCCATCAATTTGAAATGCCTCAAAGTAAGTTCGATTGCCATCCGTTGACGCACTGTTTTAAGAGACGTCCACACGACAATATATATATATATATATATATATATATATATATATATATATATATATATATATACACACACACACACACACACACATATATATAAATACATTTATATAGTATATATATATATATATATATATATATATATATATATATATATATACACACAGTATATATATATATCTATATTATAATAGCCGTAGATGATTCTGTCTGTCTGTCTGTCTATCTGTTGGGTGTCTGTCCGGGGTGTGGCTTACTCGGTTTGCAGAGTAGCTCCACCCATAGCTCCACCCATTCTGGGAGTGGCTATAAACAAATATCCACCATTTTATTAACTCGCATAGCTTTGAGTCCTGTTTTGTAGGCCCGTGGTGTCTTGCTCTCCCCCCAGTTTTATTTCAAATCAAATTCGATAAATCATTTCATTTTTCACAGTCGCTAACATAGTTTTAGACTCGGTTGAAAAAAAACGGGAAGAAAATCCGATGAAAGTTGCCGTTTATAGAACGAAATGAATTCTCAAAGGCCTGTAACTTCAAGGCCATTGAGTCTCTCTCACGCCTTTATCTCCAATCTAACTCACCATATGATTTCATTTTTATCGATGGTTTTACTTTTAGACTCGGTGTCAGCAATAATTGAGAACAATCCACACACGCGGGAAAATGCAGAGATATATTTTTTAAAATCGCGTCATGGTGTATCATACACCGCCCAACATGACACCGCCGGCAATGTGTCGATATATATTAAAAATTCGCTTTTGCTTTTCCGTTATGATATATTACTATTTCGTTTGATGACAATCGTCACAAAAACGTCAACAATGATGCCGACATATATTTCTTCGTTTTTATTTCATTCAACATATTAGCCGGAAGTAAAATGTGTTTCAGGAAATTACCGAGAGATATTTCTTCGTTTTTTTTATTAATTATGTGCGCATACACTTTAAATAGGTTTATTTGAAATCTTTAATTTTCCACAAACATTCCACACACGCGGGAAAATGCAGAGATATATTTTTTAAAATCGCGTCATGGTGTATCATACACCGCCCAACATGACACCGACGGCAATGTGTCGATATCTATTTTAAATTCGATATATCATTTCATTTTTCACAGTCGCTAACATAGTTTTAGACTCGGTTGAAAAAAAACGAGAAGAAAATCCGATGAAAGTTGCCGTTTATAGAACGAAATGAATTCTCAAATGCCTGTAACTTCAAGGCCATTGAGTCTCTCTCACGCCTTTATCTCCAATCTAACTCACCATATGATTTCATTTTTATCGATGGTTTTAGAGTCGGTGTCAGCAATAATTGAGAACATTCCACACACGCAGGAAAATGCAGATATATTTTTTAAATCGCGTCATGGTGTATCATACACCGCCTAACATGACACCGACGGCAACGTGTCGATACATATTAAAAATTCGATATATCATTTCATTTTTCACAGTCGCTAACATAGTTTTCGACTCGGTTGAAAAAAAACGGGAAGGAAATCCAATGAAAGTTGCCGTTTATAGAACGAAATGAATTCTCAAACGCCTGTAACTTCAACTTCAAGGCCATTGAGTCTCTCTCACGCCTTTATCTCCAATCTAACTCACCATATGATTTCATTTTTATCGATGGTTTTGGACTCGGTGTCAGCAATAATTGAGAACATTCCACACACGCGGGAAAATGCAGAGATATATTTTTAAAAATCGCGTCATGGTGTATCATACACCGCCCAACATGACACCGACGGCAACGTGTCGATATATATTAAAAATTCGCTTTTGCTTTTCCGTTAAGATATATTACTTTTTCGTTTGATGACAGTCGTCACAAAAACGTCAACAATGATGCCGACATATATTTCTTCGTTTTTATTTAATTCAACATTATTAGCCGGAAGTAAAATATGTTTCAGGAAATTACCGAGAGATATTTCTTCGTTTTTTAAAATTAGTTAAGTGCGAATACACTTTAAATAGGTTTATTTGAAATCTTTAATTTTCCACAATATAATTTACTTGCCATTTATCATTTGATGATTACGAGACAAATTCCTCTTGAGGATCGTGACAATTCATGCGCTGCGTGGAAACTTCTATTTCCAAAATGAATGAGACGATCGATGAAGAACGCAGACTTGAACAGGATGCAGCAAGAAAACGAATGAGACGGGCGAACGAGTCCATCGACGAACGTCAATGCAAACTTGCGGGGTCACCCGTGGGAATCCCACGGGCATGGATGTGTGTGACATTTCGACATATTGAGTTAGATGCTGCACATTCATTTTTACAAAATGGTTACTGGCAAGTCATCAGATCCAGAAATGGTGTAAAAACCACCGTTTAGAGGCCATTTTTCCCCGCAAAGCGGGGGTTGGCCTTTTCGGGGACCGTGGTAGTTGTTGTTTTTTTGTCCCCTTTTTGAAGCAATGTTTTACGGCCGGATGCCCTTCCTGACGCCAACCCTTTTTGCCGCCTTCAACGACAAACAGGGAATTACCAGTGAACTGGTACTCAATTAGCCGACCTCGGAAGGATGACAGGCTGAGTCAACCCCCCTGGCATTAATTCGGCGATCGACCGAGATTCGAACCCAGGATCCTAAGCCGGCACCCTAGCCGCTAGCCCAACACCAGAAATGGTGTCATGAACACAATTTATTTACGCACAAGCACAAAAGCAAGACGGGCCGATTTCCGATTCCGACGGGCCGACGGGCGAGACGGGCCGATTTCCGATTCCGACGGGCCGATTTGGAGCAAGAAAAAGAACGAGACGGGAGAAAAAGGAGAGAAACGAGACGGGGAAAGCCGATTGGAGAGGCGAGTGAGGCGCGATTGGAGAGGAGTGTGAGGCGCGATTGGAGAGGAGTGTGAGGCACGATTGGAGAGGAGTGTGAGGCGTGATTGGAGAGGAGTGTGAGGCACGATTGGAGAGGAGTGATTGGAGGGGAGTGTGAGGCACGATTGGAGAGGAGTGTGAGGCACGATTGGAGAGGAGTGTGAGGCGCGATTGGAGAGGAGTGTGAGGCGCGATTGGAGAGGAGTGTGAGGCGCGATTGGAGAGGCGTGTGAAGGATTGGAGAGGAGAGGAGTGTGAGGGATTGGAGAGGTGAGGGATTGGAAAGGAGAGGGATGTGAGGGTTTGGAGAGGAGAGGAGTGCTAGGTGGAGAGAGGAGAGTGTCAGGTGGAGACAGGAGAGTGTCAGGTGGAGACAGGAGAGTGTCAGGTGGAGAGGAGTGAGGGGTCACATATTATGTGAAATAACTAAATTCACACCATTTCTGGATCTGATGACTTGCCAGTAACCATTTTGTAAAAATGAATGTGCAGCATATAACTCAATATGTCGAAATGTCACACACATCCATGCCCGTGGGATTCCCACGGGTGACCCCGCTAGTATATATATATACTGTATATATATATATATATATATATATATACTGTATATATATATATATATATATATATATATATATATATATATATATATATATATATATATATATATATATATATGTATATTAGGGTGGGCTTCAAAAAATCAAAATGCAGATTTTCTCCGGGACATGGTCTATTTTTGTTCCTTTTGGTGTCAAAGGAAACCATACCAAATTTGAATGGAATCCAATAATATTTAGGGGTGCCACATCAGTGATGAATTTTCCCCCATGCAAAAATAGGAATTCCCATTTTTTGGGCTGTATATACACAAAATAAATACATAATTATATATATACATTAAATATAATATTAAAAATAAATATATAGTAAATATACATTAAATAATAATATATATTATATTATACATTATATATACAATTATACGATAGACAATTATACAAATATAGACAAATATAATACATTAAATAATATATTAAAAATAAATATAATATATTAAAATTTAAATATAATAAATAAATATATAGTTATACAATATATATACATTATAATTAAATATACATTAAATTTATACATAAAATATACATTAAATAATAAATATACATAAATACACATTATACATTATATATATAGTTATATACAATATATTATACATACAGTTTTGAGACTTCCTATGATCACTATCTGGGCAATTTTCATGCATGTTTTGTACAGGTTCCCGGGGTCAGGGGTACGCTTTATTAGTGTGTAATATGTAGGCCTAACTTATTGACTGTGGCTCTTTTGTAGAGAGTGACCCTGTGGAGTAAGAATTAACAGGATTTTACCCACATTCTACATGGGAGGAATCCCACCTCGTGGAATCCGGATCATGGCTCCAGGAGCAATGCACAGAGCCAGATGGATGGCAAAAGCACTATATTCACTACAGGTGTTCATGTTTCGGTCAGAGTTCCACTTGACACTTCGAGAGGCGAGAGAACTCCGAGCCTTCAACATTTTTGTCTGCCTTGTGTATGTACAGGCTTGGTTTCGGGCTCCACAAGCTATTGAGGCTCCCCTGAATGACATTAACCTCTTCAAGAAGTTGGAAAAGTTTGAACAAATCAATCAGAAGATGGCTCAGGCAGCCTTGAAGGCACTTGGCCGCCACACGTGGTACATGAGCCCAGTACTAGTGGCATTTGCATTCTTTGACACCAGAATTGACAAAGAAAGCAAGATCAATATGATTGAAGCATTGAAAAATGACGGTGAAAACCCCTCTCCAAAGAGACCAGCTATCAAACGAGGAACCGCCCCTGTCAATCGCTGGCCTCATAACAAAACACACCAAGCATTTCTTCAGCATCCTAGGGACCCCAACTGATTGGATGGATAAGGATCCTGGTTCATGGGAGCAGGAAACCAGCTTTCAGGAAGCAAAGAAAGCCGCCAGTGGCTTAGTCGTGGTGAACGACAGGGCAGAAAGGGGTGTCGCATTGATACAAGACTACAATAAGCTCCTTACAAAGGATGAAGAGCAAAAGCAAGCTCTGCTCCAAGTTGTTGCGGCTCACAGGAAGATGTACCCCGATGCCAGGAAGGCAACAGTGGTGAAACAGGCCCAGAAATAGGAGTTACATTTCTCATTATATTTGGGTTTTTTAATATTGTGATATGGTGTCTCTTCATTTTATGAACTGAACATTTGGATTGTTATCATTGAATTTGAGTTTTCATAGCAATATAGTGCTATTTGTGCAGCTATTGTAACTTGTGTTTGCTAGAATACAAAGAAAGTGAGTGGAGGGTGGATTTTCATAAAACAAACTTCTGGTTTTGCTTTCGATCCATATATAGAAAAGTTTTGTAGACACCTTTAGTTTGAAGGCTGATGTGGCACCCCTAAATAAAATCAGATTGCTTTCATATTTGGTGTCTTTTCATTTTGGAACAAAAGGAACAACATAAAGCCATGTCCCAGTAAATATTTTAAAAAAATTATTTTGAGCACCACCCTAATATATATATATATATATATATATATATATAGTTACGGTTTTGCAATAAAAGACACCCCCTCTAGTTAATTACACGACAACATGTAGCCTGCAACAGTCAGTTATTTCTTATTAAATGTAAAGATTAGCTCCCTTCCCATTGTGTAGTAATTAAAGCAGATATGGGTCGAGTTAGGCAGGATTCCAACCCTCCGTGTGGTTGAAAGAAGCAAACGTTGGTTCATGAATGAATAACTGCACATGATCAACCGTGACCAGTGGAAGAATGTGTTGTGAAACCTTCCAGAGGGAGGTGTGGCTAAATGAACGACCGCACGTGACCAACATTGGCCAATGATAGGTCGTGGAACCTTCCATAAGGAGGTAGGGCTCAATGACCGCAAGTGATTAACACCAATCGTAGGTCGTGGAACCTTCCCAAAGGAGGTATGGCTGGATGACCATAAGTGACCAACAGCAACCAATGGGAGGCCGTGGAATATTCTAGGAGGACATTCCACCCGATAAAGGCCCGTGTCGATCATTCTTCGAGCTCTCTCTCTCCTCGTTCGTCCTTTGAGCTGACCGTCCTATGAGCTGGTTCTTCCGTGCTTCCCTTCTCCTTCGTCCTCGCGCTGGTTCGTCCTCCGGATCTTCCTTCAAGCGGTGGATCGTCCTCCGGACTTTCCTTCAAGCGGCGGATCGTCCTCCAAGCAGACCTTCCTTCAAGCGGTGGATCATCCTCCGAGCGGACCTTCCTTCAGGCGGCTCATCCGGATCAACCCGGGCGCCACGTGCGGCAACTGCCGGAACCGAGTTGGCGTCCGCACGTCCACCTGTATGAGCCTAACCGGTGTGCGATTCATTTCCTGTGTGTGCGAGTGTGCCAGGTGCCTGTCGTGATTAGATAGGTAAGAATTGTTAAGTCTGCTTCTCGTCCTTTATCTGTGCTTTTTGAAAATAAAACGTGTACATTTTGTTTCCTCTCGACCTGCTCGTGTGCGTCCTCTTTCCCCATAGACCCAGCATCGTCCGAAACCAAATCCGGTTGCTCAATTAGGCCCGTAGAACACGGAGGGTAAAACCGCAACCCACACGGTGTGACCCGCTCGGCGCACCTGATTGGAATAGGTGTGGGAACGCGAGGGGTTCAATTCCTGGTCTTTCCGGCCACGTGGTCTCGAAGGTATTCGGATCACGATCGATAACCCTTCGACCCGTGATTGGTGGATTGGCGATTGGAGTTGCTAAGCAACCCACCGGGCGCGAGTTTCATCTCGCGATCGATGGCCTGTGGACCCGGTGTCTGAGGGGAAATGGGGACTTAACCACCCCCCCCCCCCCCCCCCCCAGTATGTCGACAGAACTGGGATCGGCAACAATGTATATATATATTGTTGTGGATTTGAGAATTGTTGTGTTTTTTTTTTGTATTGTTGTAAGTGTAATGAATTGTTGTAAATATCACCCTCCGTGTGTAAAGGTCAAAGGTCGTCCTCCTAGTTACTCCATATTCATACACGTAGCCAATCATATACCCTCTTAAATAGTTATCTCCTTATTCTATGTAGTTGAAGGCTCTGTTCCCACTAGTTGACACTGCATTGCATCAAATGGAAATAAGGTAGAATCCCCTTTCAATTTCCCCAGAACCTCCATTGCCAACCGCATTGCCAACCGCATTACCAACTACATTTGACTCTATTGCGCACATGGTCAGCCCGGCGAAGAAGGGGCGTTGCCCGCCCATCGTCATCCGAAGGTGGAGCCAGAAAAGCCCTTGCCGACCAACCAAGGATGAGTGGGTATGGCTCAAGAGGGCGGGGTTATAAAACCCATTGCATCAGCCCCCACTGAGAGAGATGCGTAAGGGGCCAGACGAGAGAGAGAGAGTTCTGAGGGAGGTGCACTGGGCCAGAGGCAGATTCTGTGGAGTGTAAAGAGAACTTCGGAGATGCAGGAGGCGGAGGACGAATAAAGCAAGCTGCCGGTGTGAAGCCGAATACGTGGAGCTGCCGGCTCCTCGTTGCCAGCCCGGAGCGGAGCTGTTTCCCGGGATCTTCGCCTCGATCCCAAAAGCGTGGACCGGAGCACACGCTGGGAGCCGGACCTCGACGCCTACCATCTGCCTGGCCCTTTCTCTGCCTTCCCAACCATCGATCCCTGGCATCCATCTACCCCTATTCGTGTGAGTGAGTTCGTTCTGTCTGTCTTGTCCCTGGGAATAAGTTAAGCCTGTTTAAATAAGCTCTTGTTGCACTGTGTCTTCTGGTTCTCCTCCTTCTGTCAATTATTTTATTATCCTTCCTTCTCCTTGGTTTCTTTAATTGTGTAAATAGTTAGTAAATAAATCATATTTGTATTTCCTACCTTTGTTCCTCTTCTTCATGCTCGTCCGGTTGCTTTAGTGATTTCCCTCATTGAATATCTGTGGCACGATTTGGCCAACGTTAAGGATCGGGTCAGTGCTTGTTAATAGTTCGTGCCGCGGTTGCTAAACCGCTCGGCAATTACCATCTGTCCGTGGTCGCGAACGGGGTTGCGCTCCTGCCTCTCCGGAGGGAGCGGTGCAGCGTCAGGACTCACGTCGGTCAGTCACGAACAAGGGGACTAATCTCCCCTTCTTAAGGGGAAGAAGGCCGACGTAGAGATCCGCAACAATATATATATACATATATATATATATATATATATATATATATATATATATATATATATATATATATATACAGTATATATATATTATATATATATATATATGTATATATATATATATATATATATATATATATATATATGTTATATATATATATATATATATATATATATATATATATATATATATATATATATATATATATATATATATATATATATATATATATATATATATATATATATATATATATATATA